>NC_056740.1:213320855-213563355 GCF_019279795.1 Protopterus annectens
GTTAACGGCTGCATATGTGCACAACCGTGCAAAGTCGTGCAAACGGGGATTTTAAACAGGGAACTTCAAAAGAGCTAGAAATGGTCCAAAACAACCAATTACTACAGCTCTTGTTCTGAGGTCACTTCCTACAGGGACAGGTAGGCTGCTCAAGGCTCCCCACTCCCACTGGTGAGCAAAGAAACTTCCTTCTATCCAAGTAAGGTAATGGACAACACAGGAACGACACCACAGCCCAGAATACAGCAAAGCCTGTAAACTGGTCTAAACTAGTCGAGGAGAGGCGGGAAAACAAGGATTATTTTTTTGTTTTTAGATAGAAACACACAGAAAATGCGGAAACAGTAATAAATCAGTTGCACACTTTAGTGGGCAGCCTCAACAGTTAAATTAAACAAACAAACTTTCGATCAAATTCGACTAAAATGTAACTTTTAAGTGCAGATATTATATAATGCAGCAAACTGCTAAAAAAACAGTTTAAGCTTGTTTAGGGTAAGCTAGAGAAGGTATTTCAAATAAAAAAACAGCAAAGATACTTAAATCCAGAAAGTAGTCGCTTTTCTGAGTTCTCTGTAGCTAGGACCACCCTGCAGGACCACGAGGAGCTTGTCTGAGTAGTATAGCCACAAAAAAACGCCCAGAGGCGGATTTTAAACAGGGAACTTCAAAAGAGCTAGAAATGGTCCAAAACAACCAATTACTACAGCTCTTGTGCTGAGGTCACTTCCTACAGGGACAGGTAGGCTGCTCATGGCTCCCCACTCCCACTGGTGAGCAAAGAAACTTCCTTCTATCCAAGTAAGGTAATGGACAACACAGGAACTACACCCACAGCCCAGAATACAGCAAAGCCTTTAAAATATCACACTTACCTAATGCGTTTCAGGATAATATTATGCAACTGATCCACAGTAAGATTCTGTTTAGGTAATGAAATCAATAATGGTTGTCCAAACCAAGTACCACCAGAATTTAATTGTCGACTTTTTCTTTCTCTGAAGTAAACAGGAAGGGTGATGCATTCTTGATCCTTCTCACCATATTTAGAGATTTCATATCTGATTCAAAAAATCAAAAACAATGCATCATTTCTTATACACAAGTTTTGACTTTTCCGGTGCATGCAAAAGACACATTCCGAGCTTCACAGTATATGACGAAAAATAAACAGAGACTTGCTAATTTAATCAAATACAACCACTTTTCCAATGATTTACAGAAAATATTCTTTTCAAGGGTACCTTTAACTAAACATTTTCAAAAAAATATATTTGCACTAGAGTATTCATCATAACAATAAATCAAGAGAAACAATCCTACAGCAGTGTTTGCAGCATTTGGGCTTGCAATCATCAATATCAGTTGTGATTCAACACTACTTTTAGCACTGAATGCTATCTCATGATAGCCAAACAGTGCACTAGCAGGCACCATCTTAAGCTGTAGAAAAACATTTAGTAACCAAACAAAAGAGAACATTACAATTAAAAACTCACCATAACAATAAGTAAGTGTCACGTTTAGGCTGCAGTAATTCAAGTCATCCTTACAATAACCAAAATCATTATCTAATATCTAAACAGGATTCTGTAGGTATTTGTTACAGTGGATACCATCACAGAAACTACTAGTCCTTTCACAAAACTACTAGCCTTTTCACGGAGGAGGCTTACAGGAAATGCAAGGCAAAATACAAGGAAATGAGTCAAGATCATTAATGCCTTGCCAATACTCAGCCTCATGATGCATCTCCAGCCCCCTCTCAATAAGGGCAACACAGGTTAGTCCCAGAGCAAATTTATGGGTACCCATCTAATCATTCAAGTTTAATTATATTTAAGTCCAAACAGCATATAGAGAGGATACACCACGACAATCGAAGCCAACCAAATAAACTCCAAAAAGATTCCAAAAGTGATATTTATTGAGACAAATAAAAACAGTGAGCGCTTTCACGTCCCTAGGACACTAAATCAGACTTAACTATATATCTCCATTAAACATTCTTATATAGTATTAAAAAAACTCCTATTGGATAGCTGCTATAGAGACTTAATAATAAAAGGCTGATTCATTGGTACATATGAAGGAAAAAAATTGACATTTCACATTCAACAACTACTAAAAATATTGCAATAAACAGGCATAAAAATATCTGTGTATAAGAAAATATATAAAAGATTACATAAAATATATATACACACAAAAATATATTGTATAGTCATACAATAATCAATGTTTAAAAGGTTTATCTATTAAAAATGGTCTCAAAGAAACTTTGTCATTGAGACCATGACCCCTGTCTGCTGCTAACTTAATTATCCACTTTACTTCCTTCTTTCCTGTATTGTTTCGCATACACCCTAATCTTTCTGTACTATAAATATGTTCCAAAACTAAAAAGTTAAAAGTGTGTGTGCTATCCCTCTGTAGCACATGATTTGCCAAGGCATTAGTTTCATTCTCCTTATTAATAGCATAAATGTGTTCCCTAATGCACTCCCTCAATGTTCTAGTAGTCATACCTACATAAAAACATTGACATTTCTTGCATTGACCTAAATAAACCACATTCCTACTTTTACAATCCGCATACTTATTAAATTCATATCTCTTTCCTGTATCTGGATGTATGAATTCATTGGAGTTCTTAATATAACTACATTGGTTGCAGGTACGACAGGCATGCGTGCCTTTCCTTTGGGAAACTATGCCATCATGCCTATTTTCATAGCATAATAGTCTCTTCAAAGACTTGGTGTTCTTATAACTAAATGCTGGTCTATCTCCTACTATTCTCATAATATCTTCATCAAGTTGTAGGATATTCCAATGCTTCTTAATAGTGTTAACCAGAGAGGCATTATTGTTAGTATATGATATTGCTATCCTTTTCTTATTATTGGCATGGCTATATTTACTCCTAGCCGAGGACATAGTCCTACGAATATATGGTCTATCCTTTCCTTCACGTTCTATTCTATGTAAATCACTAAGTTCTTTCTTACGATAACTGGTATGTATTAATATGGCAGACAGATTTCGAAAGCCCTTACCTCTTGTATTTGATCAGAATATTGCAAAGAACTGGAGAATATTTGAGCAAGAGTACAATATTTTTATACAAACAGCTTATTCAGATAAAGACGCACGCACCAGGGCATTCATTTTGCTAAACATGGCTGGGTTAGAGGCCATAGAAAGAGTGCTCATTTTGTATGCATCAGCAGTATATGAAGGAGAACATGAAAACAGTCATATTGTTGTACAGGCTGAATCAAGGCAAGACCCTGAGTGCTTGAAGCACAAGTTCAGAGAATGTGCAACTCCCAGACAAATATTACATTAGAGAAGCATTTGTTTTACACAAGAGATCAGATACCAGTGGAAACTTTTGCAGCTTATATAACTGACCCGAGAAACAAAGCTAAGACGATGTGTCGGTTTGGTGACTTAAAAGATGAGTTAATAAAGGACAGGCTCATGTGTGGTATTAATGTTGCTGTGAGAAAGATCTTACTTCATGACAGTGATTTAACGTTGAGTAAGGCATAGAGATTTGTCAAATCCATGAAGTGACAGAAAAACACACAAGTATGCTTGCAAGTGACAAGAGCATGGTTTGAGCAGGCTCCAACGCAAATGCAGATAGAATGCAATACGTGGAAAACAGAAGTAGGCCTAAGCACATGCAGCCACGACACCTGCTGACTCACCAAGGAAACCATGTAGTTTTCCAGCAAGTTCTAAGACAAATTCAGTTAGAGGAGTATATTCCTCAGTGCAGTACAAGCGTGAATCAGCAAAACCCAAGTCTAACATTATTTTTAACTGTCGCAATTGTAGTGCAAATCATTAATCTAAAAGACAGAAATGCTTAGCATTCGGACAGCAATGTCACAAGTGTAAAAAAATGGAACCATTTCCAAAAAGTCTGCAAATCAAGCAAACCTCACACAATTGTAAAGAAAGGTCACACAAAAAAAAAAAAAAAAAATCATGCTGATCAATTAGAGCTGCAGCAGTCAACTTTCTATGTGGATGGTGCATCAGTAGTTGGTGAAAGTTGATACACAGTGAATTTATTGGCAAAGAGCAAAGTGTTTTGTATTGTCCGGATTAATGGTAAACCCACAGAGATTAATGTAGACACTGGTTTAAAGTGTAATGTTATATCAGCAGACACATTTACTAAAGTAAGAACAAATGAACAACTCAATGTGGCCATCAGTGCGAAACTTGTTGCTTATAGAGGTGAAGAAATTCAAACCAAAGGCTCAGTGATGCTTATATGTTATTTGGCCAAGAACTATTACAACTTGTTATTCTATATACTCGAAGACCAGTACAGTCTTTACTGGGACTCAAAGACAGTTTGAGAATGAATCTGCTTTCTTTTACCAAAGTAGTTAATCACGTAAGTGCATTTCCTAGTTGTAATTTTTCTGAAGCCATTTTCTCAGAATATGCTGTTTTCTATGACAAGTTGGGCAAACTTCCAGTTGTATATTCCATGAAGTTAGACCCAGAGGTCACTCCAGTAGTCAGACCAGCAAAAAGAGTTCCGACAGCTATGCAAGACAAAGTTAAGGCTCACCTGGATAAAATGGTACAGCAAGGTGTAATTTTTCCAGTTACAGAACGAACTGAATGTGTATTGTCTATGGTAGCAGCTCAAGAAAAAGGCTCAGACAAAATCAGAATATGTATTGACCCAACAGATTTGAACAAACCATTGAAAAGACCATATCATCCAAAGTGCACAGTCGGCAGCCCTAACACTGCATGCCACTGTTTTTTTCGTCTTGTATGCAAAAAGTTCATTTTGGCAAGGGACGCTTGATCGCAAATCCTCATTACTAACCACTTTTGGTACTCCGTTTGGCAGATACAGATTTCTAAGGTTGCCATTTGGAATAAATTCTGCAAGTGAAGTCTTTCAGCTTGCAATAGAGCAAATTTGTTCAGGTTATCCTTGTGCCATAATTGTAGATGATTTATTGGTTGGAGGCAATGGTGAAGCAGAGCATGACAGAAACCTAAAGAAGGTTCTAGACAGCATGTGAAGTAATCTTCAGTAAGCTCAATCCTCTGAAGTGCAAATTCAGACTTCCGGAAGTTACACATGCAGGTCATTTATTTACAAGTACTGGCTTGAGACCAGACCCGACCAATCAAGCTATTCTTAAGATGTCGGCACCAGACAATGTTCAAGCTCTACAGTGTTTCCTAGGCACGCTTAACTACTTAGACAAGTTTATACTCTTTCCTGTGATACTTCTAAATTTGGCCTTGGAGCAGTTATACTTCAGGAGGGCAGACCAGTAGCCTATGCATCTAGAACACTTACCCAAACTGGGATGCAGTATGCTCAAATTGAGAAGAAACTTTTGGCAATGGTATTTGCATGTTCCAAGTTTCATAACTATATTTATGGCCAAACTATCCAGACTGAAACTGACCACCAACCTCTAGTTATTATTCTAAAGAAGCCTATGCATTCCGCTCCAGCGAGATTACAAAGAATGCTGCTCAAATTGCAACAATAAAACTTCAAAATGGTCTATACGAAAAGCAAATTGCTCTGTCTGGCTGATACCTTACCCAGATCGCCCATAAATACAACAGAACAGCTTGATGCAGAGAATTTTGACTGACGTGATGGCAGTGTGTAATTTTTCTATCACTAGGCTTGAGTTAAGAGTTCACACAAAGACTGATTCAATTTTGCAAAAGCTCAATCACCACATTAAAAGCAATCTAGTGTACCACCTGAAATGCAAACCTATTTTCCTTACAGAGACGAAATGCTGAAGGAAAATGGCAATATTTTCAAAGGTCCTAAAAAGTACAGTTTTGTACCTACCATAAATGTAGATGTCCGCGTGTCTTCACTGCTGCAGTCATTACACTTGGGTTATCCTGCCATCAGGCGGTCCCGCAGTCGGCCAGAGTTTCAAAGTCTTGGTCCGGCGTCGGTTGCTGTCGCCTCTTCCCTGACGTCAGTGCGCCTGGGGTATACAAGATGCAGCCGATGCCATTTTCTTCAGTTTTTCTTGCCCCAGATGTCAGGTGCCCCCAAACAGGTAGGCAATACATATTGCTAATAAAACATACATGAAAAATAAAACCAAATAGTTCAGCTACCAGCAAATACACCACATAGGTAGTATAGGGTAGAAAAGTGTAGTTAAGTCCTAGCTAAGAAAGAGGGGATGGAGGGAGGGTAACCTGGACTGCAGCAGTGAAGACACTCGGAACATCTACATTTATGGTAGGTACAAAACTGTACTATGTTTATCGTGTTTCACTGCTGCAGTCATTACACTTGGGTTGAATCCCAAAGCGGAGGTTGGGTGGCTGGTTCTATAGAGGATTTGGGGTGGCTATGAGGCCCTGCAGCACTGCAGTGGCAGAGCCAGCTCTGGATCTAGAATAAAGAGGCAAGTGATAATGCTTGGTAAAGGTGTGCACTGAACTCCCAAGTTGCAGCTTCCAAGATATCTTTGGTACGTACTCCTCTAAGATAGGCAGTTGAAGTGGCTGTTGCCCTGGTGGAATGTGGCCTAATGTTACTAGGTACAGGTTTCCCATGCTGTGTGTAGCAGAAACGGATACAGTGCCCTATCCACTTTGAAATGGTCTGCTTTGAAATGGCCTTTCCCTGTGATCCTGCAGCATATGCTACAAACAATTGCTCAGTTTTTCCTGAAAGCTTTTGTTTTGTCCAAGTAGAAATGTAAAGTACAGTTTTGTACCTACCATAAATGTAGATGTCCGATAGGAATGCATCTGCAGTCCTTACAAATGGGTTGTCCTGTCGTCAGGCAGCCCTTCGGTCGGCCGGATTCCAAAGTCTGGGTCTGGCCTCGGCTGGTGTCGCACTTCACCCGACGTCATAGCTGCAGTTATTCGGGTATAAAGGCATCAGCCGACGCCATTTTCCTCAGTGTTTCTTGCCCCAGATGCCAGGTGCCCTCTAGGAAGGCTAAATTTGGATAAATGTAAATGATTCCAAATAGTAGAAAGCCAACAAAAAATAAGCATGTATGTACATATATACAAACAAATACACCATAATAGATTCCCCCAGCTAGCTACAAGATGGGCAAATACCCTAGGAGTACCACAGAGGGGAAGGAGGGTGGGTAATCCTGACTGCAGATGCATTCCTATCAGACATCTACATTTATGGTAGGTACAAAACTGTACTATGTCCTTCAAGGATGCATCTGCAGTCCTTACAAATGGGTAGAATACCATAGCCAAACTGGGGGAGGAGGAGAAATAAAATTATGGTGTAGTTAAGATCTCTTGCAAAACAGCAGTGGCAAAACCTGCTCGGGATCTGGAGTATAAAGGTAAATTATAATGCTTGGCAAATGTATGCACGGAGCTCCAAGTAGCAGCCTCTAAAATGTCTTTGGTAGCCACTCCTCGCAGAAAGGCTGTAGTAGTGGCTGTAGCCCTTGTAGAGTGAGGCCTGATGTTTTCTGGAGTTTTCTTTCCATGGTAGGAGTAACAAAATCTAATGCAATTTCCTATCCACTTAGAGATAGTCTGTTTTGAAATTGCTTTTCCTTCCATTCCTGTTGCATATGCTACCAGTAGCTGGTCAGTTTTCCTATTGCCCTTGGTCCTGTCCAGGTAGTAGCGTAATTGTCTATGCACATCCAAGGTATGCAACAGTCTTTCTCCCCTGTTCTGTGGGTTGGGGAAGAATGTAGGTAGGTGGATAGCCTGATTCAAAGATACTCTGGAGACCACCTTAGGCATAAAAGTAGGATTAGTTCTCATGGATACTCTATCCTGATGGGAGATCAGGAAGGGCTGTACTGCCATTAGTGCCTGTAGCTCAGATACCCTTCTTGCTGAAGTGATTGCCAACAGGAAAGCAGTTTTCCATGATAAGTATTGTAATTCTGCTGTTGCTGCTGGTTCGAAAGGAAGAAGTGTCAATTTTTCTAGCACAAAGTTCAAGTCCCATGCTGGCAATGGTGGCTTCCTAGGTGGTTTTACATTTTTAATTCCTCTCAGAAACTGCCTGAGCAGAGGATGTGAGAAGACTGGAGGATCCAAGTCGTATTCTGCTGAAATAGCTGATGCATGAATCTTGATGGAAGAATAGGACAGGCCTTTGTGGAAGAGCTCTGCCAAGTATTCCAAGATGTTGGCTATGTTTACCAGTGACACATTTTCTCCTTTTGCAGTACTCCAAATGAAATATCTTTTCCATTTTGCTGAATAATTTTTCTTGTTGAGGGTCTGCGAGCCTCCAAGATAATGTCTTTAACCCTTTGGGATAAGCTTGGGTTATTTGTTCTTATGCAATGTTCCAGGCAGTCAGCTGCAGTGTTTTCAGGTTTGGATGCAGGGTGTTGTAGTTGTTCTGTGTTAACAGCAAGGGAACAAGGGTAGAGGCCATATTTGTTCCCGAGACATGCTCCTCAGTAATGGGTACCAATGTTGTCTTGGCCAGTCTGGAGCTATCAGAATGATCCTTGGACGGTCCTCTTTGATCTTCAATAGCACCTTGTGCATCAAAGGAAGTGGTGGGAATGCATATGCTGTCAGGTTTTCCAGCTGAAAGATAGGGAGTCCACCTTCCAAGCAAGTGGGTGGTGTCCTTGTGCAGAATTTCTTTAGTTGGTGATTGTGTGGGGATGCAAATAAGTCTATTTGTGGAGCCCCATTTTCTTGTAATTGTCTTGAAAATGTCCGGATGCAGCATCCATTCGTGGGCATCCGTGGTAGTTCTGCTTAGTATGTCTGCTAGAATGTTTTCTTTTCCTGGTACAAAAGTTGCTTGTAACTGAATGTTGTAGCTCAGGGCCACATTCCAGAGTTCCATTGCCATCCGGCATAGAGGGTACGAATGTGTGCCTCCCTGCTTGTTGATGTACCACATAACCGTGGTGTTGTCTGTCCTTATCAACAGTTGACCTTGTCGAAGAAATGGTCTGAATGCCTGAACTGCCAGTTTTACTGCCAGCATTTCCTTTTGATTTATGTGTAAGTGCAGCTGGTCTTGAGTCCATAAACCTTGAATGCACTTGTCCAGCATGTGGGCTCCCAACCGAGGTCTGAGGCCGTTGTGATGGTTTGGCTTGGTTGAGTGTTGTGGAAAGGCAATCCTTTGTTTGATTGACAGGCCTGAGCCCACCATTGGAATTCTTGCTTCAGGCATGGAATTATTGGAATTTGGGTTTCTAGGCTGTGCTTGTGCTGAGACCATAAATTCCTTAGGTACCACTGTAACTTTCTCATATGCAGTCTGGCATGTGGAACCAATATTATGCAGGATGCCATGAAACCCAAGGCTTGCAGGACTTTTCTTGCTGTTAGATGATTCTGCTTTGTCAATGCCAAGAAGTAGAGAGGGAGTTACTCCTGTTTTTCTACTGTTAGGAATGCCATTTGTTTCGTTGTGTCCAGCTCTGCACCCAGAAAGGTTATCCTTTGGGATGGTATCAGTCTTGACTTTTTTATATTGACTGTGTATCCCAGAGCTTGTAGTAGGTAAATGACCCTTTGCAAGTCTTCTGCTAGCTTGTTTTTGTTGTCCGCTTGTATCAGGCAGTCGTCCAGGTAAGGGTAGATTTGGATTCCCTGAAGCCTGCAATGAGCAATTACTGATGCCAGGCATTTCGTGAACACTCTGGGCGCAGTAGATAAGCCAAAGGGCAATGCTGAGAATTGATAATGCTCTGATCCTGCAAGAAATCTGAGGTATCTTCTGCAATTTGGTCGTATGGGGACGTGCAGGTATGCCTCCTTGAGATCTAGAGTTACCAGCCAAGACTCCTTGCCCAGCATGGGAAGAAGCTGCTGTAGGGTCAGCATTTTGAATTTTGGAACAATGAGGAATGTGTTTAAAGCGGACAGGTCGAGAATAGGTCTCCATTTGCTTTCTTTTCTTGGTACCAGGAAGAGCCTGGAGTAAAATCCTGTCCTTGCTCCATAGATGGTACCTTTTCCACAGCTCTCATCCTTAAGAATTGAGTTATTTGTTTTAGATATTCTGCTTTTTGATTTGGGGAAAGGTTTGGCATTCCTCTCTTCCCTGGTAGAGTATGGAAGTGAAACCTGTAACCCTGGTCTATTGTCTGTAAAATCCACTTGTCTCTTGTGATGTAATGCCAGTTTACTGAAAATAAAGCTAGCTTTCCGCCCAAGGGTGCTTCTAGTTGTTCCCTGGTAGGCGGTGCTAGAGCCAAGTCACTGTGATTGTCCTGTAGTAGTGGTGGTGGCTGTGTCTGTGGCTGCACCTCGCTGGTTGTTACCCTGCCACTGGCGTCCCCTGTAGGCACCCCTGGATTGGCTTCTGCCTCTTGAACGCCTATTCCTGCCTCTCTGAGCTCTGGAGGAGTCTGGAAAGGACCAATTCTTGGAGGGCCAATTCCTGCTAAATCTTGGAGGTTGGACCTGTAAGAAATCTTTCACTGTTTGGACAGATTTTGCCTATTCTTCCATCTTCTTAAGCACCTGTTGTGCAGGAGAGCCAAACAAATTGATCTTGTCCATGGGAGCGTCTAGTAGTTTTGATTTGACATGGTCTGGTAAGGCCTGCTCTTTTAACCACGCATGCCTTCTGATAACTGTGCCAGTCATGGCTGATCTAAAGGAAGCCTCCAGTGCATCATAGCCGCATTTTAAGGAATGGTTACTGACTTGCTGAATGTTATGTACCATTTCCTGAACAGATTTTTTTGTCTAATTATTCATCCGAGGACAGTTTTTTGGTTAACTGATCTAGCATAAATTCTTGATACTGGATCATGTGGAATTGACAGTTCAAGGCCCTAGCTGAAAGAGTAGCAGAAGTGTAAACTTTTTTACCCCATCTCTCCAAGGACCTGGATTCCCTTTCAGAGGGGAGGGGGTTTTTGGCAGAGGTAGCTGCTACAGCCTTAGGGCCCTGGGAGATAGTCTCGGGATCTGCAAAGGGAGCCTTATACAAATGGTAATGCGTGTCCGGGACCCTGTAGTACCTATCGGGCTTAGCAGGGGCCGGAGGTAGAGAATCAGGAGCAGTACAAGCATCATTAAATGCATCATCTACAACAGAAAGAACTGGAGGTATGGCTAAAGGCCTATGTTGTGGTAAATGCAGAAAGGTTCTAAGCCTTTTTCTGGAGTCTGAAAAATCCTGGCCCTGCCACTGAAATTGTTCCCTCATAGCATGCAAGGTTTCCCCAAAGGAAAATTCCTCAGGCGAAGAGGCAGAAGGAATGGACTTTTCAGCATCAGAGTCTTCATAAGGGGAGAAAGGAGCCTCTGGAGGGTTTGTGTTATCTGATTCATCAGAGGAATCATCTGTTGAAACAGGCTCAGGGGGCTCTGCTCTAGGCCTCTTCTCTGGAGGTGGGTGAGAGGCCCTGTCAGGTTGAGGTTGGGATCCCCGGATTAAAGAAATGAGGTCCTCTGCTAAACTAAGCATTTGTGAACTAGAGCTAGGCCTGTGAGGGGGGATCTTAGCAGGCACAGATTTAGTAGTTTTAGCTGCTTTGGCCCTGGCAAAGGCCTTAATGGACATGGATGCAGGTGGGCCTAGCAGCTCCACGTGCAAGGGTAGAAATATCCAAGGGGATAGTGTCAGATAATTCCTGAGAAAATGTAAGAGCAGGAGTGATTTCAGAAGCCGATTCCACCAGGTTGGAAGAGGCCTCGGTAGGAGGTAAGTTTTCGGCTGAAGGAAGAACCGCTTGCTCGGTTTCAGCCGAAACCGAGACACTCGCGGTAGGCTTAACCGCGGTTTCGGCCGAAACCGCGGACCGCGAGTGTCGGTCCTTTTCCTTGCGTTTTTTTAGATATTTGCGTAGTCGGAGGATCCGACGGCATAATGTAAGCAAAATCAGAGCCGAAAAACTCCTCAGCAAATTCCGACCGACGTCTAAGCGTCCGTCGGTTAAAAGAAGCACAGGCTAGACAAGCTGCTACGTCGTGGTCTGGGTCTAAACAAGGTAAGCAGTAAGAGTGGAAATCTTTATGAGGTATTTGTTTCCCACAAGTTAAACAGTTATTCACTTTTTCTGACATCGGCTGAGGCAAGAAAGAGTCCCCAACGGGGTACTTAGCTTTTTAGAAGTCTTCGGTAGTAGTAGACGTATTCGGTAGTAGTAATCTCTGGTTCTGACCGACCGGCACTTGCGAACAGCTTCTGCTTCGGGCGCCACGCGGCAAGAAAGACTGAGGAAAATGGTGTCGGCTGATGCCTTTATACCCGAATAACTGCAGCTATGACGTCGGGTGAAGTGCAACACCAGCCGAGGCCAGACCCAGACTTTGGAATCCGGCCGACCGAAGGGCTGCCTGACGACAGGACAACCCATTTGTAAGGACTGCAGATGCATCCTTGAAGGACATCTGCCTGTGTATGTCCAATGAATGCAGAAGTCTTTCCCCTTTATTCTGGGGATTTGGATAAAAAGTTGGCAAGTGAATAGTTTGGTTAAGAGCCACACTGGAAACTACCTTTGGCATAAATGAAGGGTTTGTTCTTAAAGAAACCCTGTCTTTGTGAAAAATGATGAAAGGCTCCACTGCCATTAATGCCTTTAACTAAGACTCTTCGTGCTGAGGTTATTGCCAGAAGCAGGGCAGTTTTCCATGACACATTTTAATTCTGCTGAACTGGCTGGCTCAAAAGGAGGTAAAGTTAGTTTTTCCAAAACAAAATTGAGGTCCCAAGTTGGTGTTGGTGCTCTCCGGGGTGGTCTTACGTTTTTAGCCCCTCTGAGGTACTGTTTTAGCAATGGATGAGAAAAAATAGGAAGATCTGTGTTGTAATGAGCCAAGATGGCAGAGGCGTGGATCTTAATGGATGAAAAGGATAGTCCTTTGTCCAGCATCTCAGTTAGTCCTTTGTCCAGCATCTCAGTTAAGTATTGTAAAATCTGAGGAATATTTGGGACAAGAGAGTCAAAGCGTTGAGCCTGGTTCCAGGCACAGAATCTCTTCCACTTTTCTGAATAAGATTTCTTGGTGCTAGGCCTCCTGGCCTCCATAAGGACATCCATAACAGCTTTAGAGAAAGGTGTTGTCTGCTTGACTAAGGAATCTGCCATGCAGCCAGGTTTAAGGTTTTGAGCTGACTGTGCAGGATCTGATTGTTTTGTTGAGTCAGCAGGTGTGGAGTTTGAGGTAAAATCCATGGTGGTCCTTGAGCTAAGTTCTTTAAGATTGGGTACCAGTGCTGGCGTGGCCAGTCTGGGGCAATCAGGATAATCTGTGTTTTTTCTTGTCAGGCTTTTAGGAGCCTCTTTGAAAGGAGAGGTAGTGGTGGGAAGGCATAAACTTTTAGGCCTTTCCAGTTGAACGAGAGCATCCACTTTCCATGCTTGTGTGTGGCAAGTCCTTGTGCAAAATTTTTGTAGTTGGCAATTCAGTGGGGAGGCAAACAGATCTAGGTCTGGGCACCCCCCATTTTTGCGTTATCATGCTGAATACTTGTGGAATCAATTTCCACTCATGAGGATCCATGACGTTTCTGCTTAAGTTGTCTGCCAGAGTATTTTTCTTTCCTGGCAAGAATTGTGCTTGCAGATGAACTTGATAGGTTACAGCCGTGTTCCACAAGGTCATGGCTTGTCTGCATAGGGGATAAGAATGAGTGCCGCCTTACTTGTTTATGTACCACATAACTGTGGTGTTGTCTGTCTTTAGCAGTAGTTGTCCTGGATGTAGAAGGTCCGTGAAAGCGGTTAGGGCATTTTGCACAGCTAACATCTCTTTTTGATTGATGTGAAGGTGCATTTGGTCTACGGCCCACTTGCCCTGAATACATTTTCCTGCCATGTGTGTTCCCCAGGCATAATCCAAAGCATCTGTTGTTAGTGTCTGGCTTATGGGTAGAATGAAGGGCTGTCCCTTGTTGAGGTGACATGCCTGCAACCACCATCGAAACTCCTGTTGTAGGCAGGGAATTAGTGGTATAACTGCTTCCAAACTGTGACAGTGTTGAGTCCAAACACTTTTTAGGTACCGCTGTAATTTCCTCATATGCAGTCTGGCATATGGAATTAGTAGTATGCAGGATGCCATGAATCCCAAGGCCTGCAGAATTTTTCTTGCAGGGAGTTGGTTTTTTGTTGCCATCAATTGAAAGTACTGAGTCAGTTGTTCTTGCTTGTCTGGCGTGAGATAAGCCATCTGGGCCGTTGTATTTAAGCTGGCACCCAGGAATATTATCTCTTGTGAGGGCACTAGTTTTGACCTCTTTTCGTTTACTGTGTACCCCAGGCAAATTAGTAACCTTTTTACAAATGCCAGATGCTTTAGAAGAATGTCCTTGCTCTCTGCTTGAATAAGGCAGTCGTCCAAGTATGGATATATTTGAATTCCTTTTTGTCTGCAAAATGCAATTACTGGTGCCAGGCACTTTGTGAAGACCCTGGGCGTAGTAGATAAGCCAAAGGGCAGTGCAGAGAATTGGTAATGCATTGAACTAGCTATGAATCTGAGGTATCTTCTGCAGTTGTCTGATAGGGACATGCAGGTATGCCTCTGAGGTCCAAAGTAACAAGCCAAGCCTTCTTGCCCAGCATGGGTAGAAGCTGCTGTAGTGTCAACATTTTGAATTTCGGAACATCCAGGTAAGTATTTAGAGTACAGAGGTCTAGTATGGGTCTCCAGGCTTTGTCCTTTCTGGGGACCAGGAAGTCTCGAGTAAAATCCTTGTCCTTTTTCCTGTTGTGGCACTTTTTGAATAGCTCTCATGTCCATGAGGGCTGTAATTTGCTTTTGTGCCTCTGCCCACTGATTTTGTGGCAGGTCTGGCATTCCTTTTAACCTTGGAAGAGTGTGAAAGTGGAACCTGTAACCTTGAGACACAATATTCAGAACCCATTTGTCTTGGGTGATCATATGCCAATTTTGAGAAAAAAGTGCTAGTTTTCCCCCTAAGGGAGCTGCCAAAAGATAAGTGCTTCGCATTCGGAGGGGGAAGTCATTGGGACTGTTTCCTACAAGGTTGTGACTTGTCTTCACCTCCTTTTGGGGTTGAAGCACCCCACTGCTGTGGTCTGTAGGAGCCTTGGGGCTGAGATCTGCCTCTTGGGCGTCTGTATCTGCCTCTTTGTGGTTTGTCTGACACTGGAAAGGACCAATTCTTTGAAGGTCAATTTCTGCTAAATCGAGATGGCTGTACCTGTAAGAAATCCTTCACTGTTTGCATAGATTTTGCCTTATCCTCCACTTTCTTTAATACCTCTTCTGCCTTAACACCAAATAAAATATCCTGCTGTAAAGGAGCATCCAATAATTTTGCCTTAACATGATCAGGTAAACCTTTTTCTTTTAACCAAGCATGCCTTTGAATCACAGATCCTGTAACTGCTGCTCTACAAGAAGCCTCTAATGAATCAAAACCACATTGCAGAGCATGTTTTCCCACTTGTTCAGGTGTATGCAATAAATCCTGCATTTCCTTATAGTCAGGATGACTTGTAAGCATTTTCTGTTGTAACAGAGACATTAGGTATTGTTGGTATTTAAGCATTTGAAATGGCAATTTAAAGCTCTCACTGCTAAAGTTGCAGAAATGTAAACTTTCTTCCCCCATCTGTCTAATGCTCTAGAATCCCTGTCAGAGGGAACTGGATTTTTAGCCGTGGAAGCCTCTACCCCTTTGGGACCCTGGGAAATAATTTCAGGGTCAGCAACAGGGTTTTTATAAAGAAATTTGTGAGAGTCAGGGACTCTAGTACCTATCTGGCTTGACTGGAGCAGGGGGCAAAGAATCAGGATTTAAACTGGATTCAGAGAACACATCATCCACAATATCTAACATTGATGGAATAGCAAGGGGCCTGTGTTGAGGCAACAACAGGAAGTCTCTGAGCCTTTTCTTGGATTCGGAGTAGTCCTGGCCCTCCCAGTGGAAATGCTCCCTCATGGTATGTAAAGTTTCCCCAAAAGAGTAATCCTCAGGAGGAGAGGCTGAAGGAATTGATTCTTCAGCATCAGAGTCCTCATATGGGGATAAAGAGTATCCCTGGTCTGAAGAGGAATCAGAAGAAATGGAATTAAGTCTTTGGCCATTTTGAGCATCTGTTTTTTAGGCATGGAGGCATGTCCAGGTGAATGCTGTACTTGCTTCTTTGTCTTTAAAGGAGTTTTAGACTTGGCTGTAGTTTTTATGGTAAGCTGATGCCTGCTCAGCGGCTCCAGACCCATCTGAAGGATTAGTTTCGGTAGGCCCAACACCTTGAGTATCCTGAGGCCTAGACATCTCCGCGTGGGAGTCGGAGGCGGCCTGTGGTTCAGAGGTAGCGGGAGTCAGGGGCTGCGAAAGCGCCTAACTGAGAACCGGCGACAGGCCTAGAAGAGGCTTCATCGTCAGTTTTTTGGCCTTGGATGCCTGTCCTTATCCTTGTCTTTGCGTTTTTTGTGTTCCGGTCATCAGTTGTTCCGACGGCATGGTATAATTAAACCTTCGGCCAAAGTAGTGGCGAGCAAAATCAAACAGACGTTTAATAGTGTGTTTGTTAAATCTAGCACAAAACCGACAACTAGTGACGTCGTGGTCTGGGCCTAGGTATGGAATACAGTAAGAATGAAAATCCTTATGAGGTATTTGCTTCCCCGAAGAAATACAATTATTAACTTTTACTGACATCGGTCTGAGGCAAGAAAAAGTTTCCCCAATGGGGTACTTAGCTTTATTGAAGACTTCGGTTCTGAAATTCGATTTGAAAATCTCAGGAGTCGGCCGACCGGCACTTGCGAACTGCTTTTGCTTCGGGCACCACGTGGCAAGAAAGACTGAAGAAAATGGCGTCGGCTGCATCTTGTATACCCCTGGCGGACTGACTGCGGGACCGCCTGACGGCAGGATAACCCAAGTGTAATGACCGCAGCAGCAAAACACGATGAACATCTGTTGCTCCTGCTTCCTTACAACATGAATATATCCAGATTTAGCATCATGGCCACCCAAGTTCTGCATCCACTAAGAGGCGAGTGAGAGAATTAGTATTTTGGCCTTCATTACTGAAAGACATTGATAAAGTACTTTTTTTCTTGTTTAGGATGCAATAGTACTAGACCGCATTTGCAAAGAGACTCACTTCAACTAAGTCAAGTTCCTGAATATCCACTGTCAAATGGTCTAGCTGAACGTGCAGTACAGAGTGCAAAGCAATTACTTTAAAGGTCAAAAGAGTGACAACACTGATGTCTTTTTAAATTTGCTTAACCTCTTCTTTCCAGGCAAACCAGAACTATGCTACCTATTAGTTCCAGATTATTGAGGCCTAAAGCCAAGTACAATAAAACCATCAAGGCTCAATTATTCAAGAAGCATTCTGTCCAGAAGTCCAGTTGTGATAAGTCAAACAGATTTCTTCATCCATTGAGGGAAGGAAAGATAGTGAGAATACAAATGGTGAAAGGTTTTGACCCAATTGGTCAAGTTACAAGTATATGTGCAGAGCCAAGATCCTACCTTGTAGAATCCGAGGGTGTGGAGTACAGGAGAAATCACAAACATCTTCCTGTAATAGAATAATCATCACAGTACTGCTCCTGTGATACAGACTCTAGATCTCAGAGTGAACGAAACGTTGTTCCAACCTCTGATTCCATTCCTGAAGATGTTACAAATACTTCCAAGATCAAACATTTTGTAGAAACAGCTCCAGTCGCTAAGCCCAATTCCCAGTTTTATGTCACACGTTATGGACGAATATCCAGGCCCAGTGTGAAATATGCAGCAAGATGGACTTCACTGTGTATATATGTACCGAGTCTTGTATAAATGCATGATAAAAAACTGGCTGTGATATCTGCATGCCAAATAGATTTTTAATGTTACATGTTCCATCCATTTTCTCAAACAGGGAGAATGCAGATCAGCGTGTATGTGCTGTGTGCTGCGTCTTTAAGAAGCATGTCAAAACTGAGCATGCAAGTATAAATGCCAGGCACATGCTATTCCTAGTGCCATTTTGAGAGTACAGCGAGGGAGTGAGCATATATGACTGCAGCAGTTAGTTTGTATACAAGTTACTTAAAGTCAGTAAACTTCTATCGTGATGTGTTCGCATAAAATAAAGCCGCCTGAACAGAAGCCATGAAGACTCTTCTACTGTGTCCAAAGAACAGTGACACCAAGTCACTAAACAAGTCATATGCCTGAAGTCAAACTCCAGGTGGTGGTGAAGGTTTGATGTAATGATTATGGGGCCATTAATTAATGCCCACATTTTTTTTTAAATACCTTTATTAAATCACTTAAGACATAAGCATACATACATTGACAGAAAAAACGCATTGGAATTTGTAATATCCATGCATTAAACATTAAAATGCTTTCTCTATTTACCAATTATTCACTCCAACATTACATAAATTGTTTAATTTGTGGCTTCCCTTAAACCTCCTCCTGAATACTATTCTGCATGTATTGTTCCCACAAATTCCATTTATGCCTGTAATTTGCTCTTTTTCTGTTTTCTAAAGAACCACCTCCAATTCTTTTATCTCCTTTAAAATATTCAGTACATCAGCTGGTTTACATTTTGATTTCTAATTTCTTACAAGTAATTTTTTTTTGGTTGCCAACAGCACTAAACTATGTACAAGCAAATTCAAACTCAGTGTCCTAGCTCAGAAGAAGAATTTTCTTACATACAGCCATTTGCAACTTCAATGCAGGGAATTTTTCAACTCATTCCCTTCCCAGAAATATGCTCCCAGTTACCTCTTTCTTTTTCATCATATCAGCAGTTTTTGCTATCTACCACAGGAAAAATGTTCTCAAGTCTGCTTGGGGTATAAAGTATAGTTGTATAAAATCTTACCACAATGACAGATATCTCTCTCTTCACTGTTGCAGTATTCATAGCGACCTGATGTCTGGCCAATACACCAAAGCCTTTTACTACTTACAAGTACATGGTATGTCGCATGTATGCTCCTTGTGAACATAGGGCATAAAAGCGACGTTTGCACATACTATCCTCAGAACTGAATGCCCCAGGGGGAACGCCAGTCCAAGGACAAGAGAGGTAAACTGTACATCCAAAAGAAAAACAATAACCAGGGGGAAGGAGGGAGGGTTAGAATACTGCAACAGTGAAGAGAAGGACATTTATCATTATGGTAAGATTTTACACAACTACATTATGTCCTTCTATCCTCCTGTTGCAGTATCCATAACATGAGGGAGAGTATCAAAACTCAGAAGAAACGTGGGAGGAGGAAAGACCAGTAGAACTCTCAAAAAAAAAACATGAAGAATGGCTCTAGCAAAGCCAGTTCTAGATCTGGCCATGCCATCCAACTTGTAATATTATGTACAGAAGTCCAAGTAGCTGCTTCAAGAATAGTTAGTGCCCAAACCAAGCACCAGAAGCCACAGCCTAGTAGAATGAGCCTTAACAGAATAAGGAAAGCTCTTACCATAAAAAACGTAACAGAAAGAAACAGCCTTAGAAATCCTAGAAGAAATAGTTTGCTTGGAAAAATACAATCCCAACAACCTGGGATGAAAAGAAACACAAAGCTGATCAGACTTCCGGATAGTCTTAGTTTTACTCAAATAAAATCTGAGCTGTCAATGTATATCCAAGGTGTGTAGCACTTTCTCACTAGCAGATTGTGGAGAAAGGAAAAAGTGAGCAAATGAATAGACAACTCACTGACAAACTTGGGCATGAAAGAGAGAGATTAGTACTCAAGGACACCCTATCCTTATGGAAGACCAAAAAAGGAGTAAAAGCTATAAGGGCTTGAAGCTCAGACACCCATCTGACTGAAGTCAAAGCTAACAACAAAACAGTCTTCCAAGTACAATGTTGCAAGGAAGACAGGCTCAAAAAGGGCCAAAGTCAGTTTTTCCAAAATAAATTTAAGACCCCAAGGAAGAACAAGCTTCTTGTGATGTTTAATGTGAAGCATGCCTTTGAGGAATTGTTTAGCCTTAACTCTGGAGGCTAAAGGAGGAGATAAAGGCAGACAACCAGAAATAGCTGACAATTGGGCCTTGACAAACCAGCATTGAGCAATACAGAAAAATAAGACAGAGCCTCTGGGACATCCATGGTCAGTGGATACAGGTTATGTCAAAGACACCAAACAGAAAACCTCTTCCATTTAGGTAGCAGGATTTCCTGGCTTCCTGCAGAACCTTAAGCACATCCTCAAGAAAAGGTGTCTGAAAGGAATAAAAACCCTATGATCCACACAGTCAGAGTCAGAGTAGACAGGTGTAGATGAATGAGAGATCCTTTGTCGTGTGAGAAGGTCCACCCTGTGAAGTAAGTTGTGATGACTGCCCTTGGTTAAATGCAGAAGAGGAGGGAACCAATGCTGTCTTGGCTGAAAGGGAATCGACCAGCAAGACTTTTGGTTTGTCCTGCTGAATCCTGAACACATTCTGCAACTTGCCCTGTCAGACGAATAATAAAATGGGGTTTCAGCTAGGTGCGTTATTGAAGACAGCTTTTTCTGCTGGTCTTCCTCACGATCATTGTGGAAGGAAAAAAGCTAGTAAAAGCTAGAAGACAAATCTCAGGAGTCAGTTCTTTTTCTTCTTGGTCTTTATTGGTCATCAAAGCAGATAAACTCTGCCTGCATACACATTCATTAATGCAACAGATTTATGAAAAACCTTACTGGAAAGCTCACCCACACACTACCACAACTTGCTGAGGCAAAGGTTAGTTTGCTGTTGCTTTTTTGTATTACTTTATTGTCTTCTATTTTGTATATTGTGATTTGTTTTCTTTACACTGTCTTACTTGTATTCTCCTGTTAACTGCATATTAAAACTAGGAAAGATACCACAGCTCTCTCTCTCTTGTGAGTCAGAACAGAAAACTTTTTACGACCTTCCCACCCTGGTGCTGTTGTGTTTTACGTAAACAGCTGCCTTTCTAGTTGCCTGCCCCTTAAGTTAAATTTGACCGCATACCTCCTTCCCTCTCCCCTTTCACTGGCTGCTGTAAGCACAAAATATATTAACTACTTAAATGTATTGGCCATCCCACAGTATTCCATAGAACCAGAACAGAAACTGCCCACCCCCTTTCAATCTATCTTGCTCTTTTAAAATTAGTGGCTCTCTACTTAGACAACTAAAGCGTAAGTTACCTCTTTAATATCTACCAGGTTACTGCACACTGCAGTGCTTAGATTAACAACCCATTTTTTCCATCTTACCTTTAAAATCTGCAAAATATATTGCACCACCACCACTTACTGGAGAGCCAGGACCCACTTACTGGAGAGCCAGGACCCACATTCTGCCTGTTAGTAATCTTGGGATTAGTGCTTCTGTTTTCTCCTGTTGAGAGAAGGGGCACAGGGACATTAAGTCAGTGAGATTGTTGATCACTGGAAAGCCTAACAACTGCTTTGTAGGTGACAGCTTGGAATTCATGCTTATATTCTGCTCCTGGTAAGAGGAGGAGCACAGCACATTGATTCATGACCGTTTCTGGATGGAGTGTGTCTGTGCTTGACGTTCCTGATTGGTCTGGTTGCTATTAAAGGCATATACCAGGAAAATCTACAAGTCTACAGTCCCTTGCATCACCTGGGACAAGACTACAGATCACCAAAAACAGGTTGTGGTCTGCTTCTCATCTTGGGACTGGTGTTAATATTTTGTTTCTGATGAGAGAAGAAGCAAAGGAGCACTGTATCCCATCAGAGTGAAGCTGTGGTGAGACCAGCACTAGTAGTAACCAGGCAGTAGCCATTCATGTGACTTCACTCTTTTCATCATTCTTGATAAGCTAATTA
This sequence comes from Protopterus annectens, assembly GCF_019279795.1. Lineage (NCBI taxonomy): Eukaryota > Metazoa > Chordata > Ceratodontiformes > Protopteridae > Protopterus > Protopterus annectens. The sequence continues at coordinate 213,342,609 of NC_056740.1, forward strand.
TTTGCTTTCAGGAAGTACTGCTCGATTTGTTTCTAACTTCAGAATATCTACTTCATCCGTACATATTTAAGGTCTACTTATTAGTTTCCCTTCAAGTGTTTGACAGTGCCCTGTATAGACACAGACACCTTAAGTGACATTTTTCCTATAAAAGCATTATTGAAATTTCACCAGTACCTACTTGCACACAAGACAACTAGTTTGCACTGTCCCCAGAGTTGGAAACCAGACGCTCCTGGTGTTGCTTTATATTCTCACTGCAAAGTAAAAGCGCTCTGCACGTACGGCAAATGCAGGGCCGAACCAAATGAGGAAACAATCAGAAATGGCCAGCATACAGGTGAAAAAATGCAGAACACACAAATAGAACTAAATCATGCCATAAAAATGGCTATTGCAATTTTATTATCCATACCAGTTTCGGCAAAACAGCCTTCAATAGTGGAATACACTCACATAAAAGTACTCCTAATGTCAATAAGGTTGTCAATAGTACACAAGCTGCACTCATCACTCACAATTCAAAGCAGATGTATAGACCCACATATGCTGAAGCACTTAAATGTAACCTTCCTAAACCCCAAAGAGACGAAGTACACAACAAATACCCTTGGCAGCCCTGAATGCACTCTTCCGAAACAGCACCCATATCAACACATACAGCCACATCTCATGGAGCCTCTACTTCTAAGCCCATAAGGTACAGCCACCACACAATCCAACATTCTGGTCACTGCAGACTCCATCATGAGACACACTGATATCCCCTCTCACCAGGCTGAGCAAGGAGGAAGTCACAGTCAATTGCTTATCAGGGGCTAGGATCTGTCACATTATGCATGCACGCAGGTCACTGGACCACAAATACCGGTATGACTCAGTCATAGTCCATGTGGGTTTAACTGACCAGAGATGTACCTCCATAGACTATATTGAGAGAGACATCATGGAGCACTCGGAATGTGTGTCCTAGGCTGGTATGAGCCTAGCACTGAGCAGCATTTTACCTTCTCCAAGGATGATGACAAACTAAGAACAAAAGATGACTGGCATTAATAACTGGCTTAGTTTCTGGTGTCATTCTAAGGGGGTGCAATATTTGTCAACTTAGGAGATCGTCAACAGATCATGCTGCTTTGTCAGGGATAGTCTGCACATTTCCCCTCTAGGCTTTCAAATATTAGCTAAAGCATAGTCTTCCCCATTTTGCCTTTTTTAGGCAATGCCAAACTGAAGGTACCTCTGATACAGTAAATCAAAACCAAGAAATCCGAAAGCATTACTGCTCAATGCTAAGAGTATAAACAAAAAACTTCCAGCCCCTAGAAGCTCTCCTCACCCTAGAGAATGCAGACGTCTGTGTGATTACCGAGACATTGTTTAAAGCTGTGGGGAGCACACTGATGATGCAAGGTTATAATGCGCCTTCCACACACATTTAGACCAGCTGCTATACAGATAGAGACTAAAGATGGAGGTGTCTTGATTTACAGCAAAAATAAATATACCTCAAGACTGATCAACAGTACAATGCACTTGAACTACTTCATGTTCAAATCACCATAAGAAAAATCCAGTTCCACTTCCTTGCAAGCTACAGGTCCCCTCTATAACCCAGAAAACCCATACCATGTATTTAAACTTAATGGAAACACTCACCATCCAACCCAATACCATATTCATGGACGACTTCAATTACCCCATTACTAACTGGGAATCCTATACGACACCAAATGTGCAGGCACAGAGATTCCTGGATTTTGTAAACACAAATTCCGTGAACCAGATTGTCAATACAACAACCAGGGGTGCAAACACACTGGTTCTGGTCCTCACTAATATGGGAGAGTACTGCACCTCCCCCAAGTGTAATGTCTTCCTTGGTAAGGCCAGACCACAAAATGGTCTCTCGACATAAAAATAAAACTTGGATCCCCAGCAAACCCTGGAATATTCAACTACTCTAAGGCCAACTTCCTGCTATTAAGTGATAACCTGACGAGATTTCAAACCCCCATAAACCCTGAAAGAACTGCTGCCTCTGCAGAACTGTTCACATAAACCCTATACAACCATGTTAATAGCTGCACAGAGGCAACTATAACCACTAGGAAGAAGTACAGAGCTAACTCAAAAAAACAGACCACCCTGGTGGAATCGCAAAATGAATAGGCTGTATATAACAGAAGGCAGAAAATAATCGTAAAACTTAGGAGGTGCAGCACCCAGTAGGATAAAAGCAGTTTCAAACTAAATAAACAACTCAAGAGGACAAATAAAGTCTACCAAAGCCAAATTTAAGGTAAGTTTGGCCTCCCAAGCCAAGGGCAACCATAAAGCATTTGTTAGATATGTCCGCAACTTCAAAGACCATACACAATTGTGTGCAGAGCTCACTGTAAATCCAGCCACCTATACTGAGCTAGAAGATGTAGCAAACCCATTGGCTGACAAATTCAGCACCTTTACCCCTCTTCTCCTCCTTGCCCTTCCCTCAAGAAATACTATGAAATATACCCCCCCCAACTATCACTAGGAACAAGGTCCTTAATGCTCTAAGGTCAAGAACACTGCATCAATGGACCTAGACAATATCCCAGGATGCCTTCTAAACAGCATGAAGCATGATCTATCAGGGCCTCTGGAACTGCTATTTAACTGCAGCTTCCAAACAGTCTTCATGCCTCATGAATGCAGATAAGCAACAGTCATCCCTAAGCACAAAGGTAGGCTAACTACAGACCCACTAGTCTCATATGCAAAGCCATGGAAATTATCAATAATGACATTAGGAAACCACCAGACACTGGACCCCAATTTGGTTTCATCAAGGGCAGGTCATGCCTACTCAACCTGGTGGACTTCTTTGAGAAGGTCACCAAAGCAATGGATGAGGGCAAAATGGTTCACACGGACTACCTTGACCTGGCCAAGGTATGTGACATAACACCTCACTCGGGCATTGTTGATAAACTCAAGAAGATAGGTACAAACCCGTATGTTACCTGATGGATAGCCAACTGGCTCAGACAGGACCCAGGAAGTTAGAATTGGGCAGTCCACCACTACAAGAGGCCAGTCACAAGATAGTCCCTCAGGGATCAGTCCTTGGACAGCTCCTTTTTGGCATTTACTTCTCTGAAGTCAAGGCCAATGTCAATGATCTCTGGCTGACTAAATTTGCAGATGACAGTAAATTAGGAGCTTTGAATCCCACACCACACAAATATGCTCCAGTAAGGGCTGTCAAAGACAAATAACTGGTGTCACAGTAATGGACTAAAACTAAATGCCAAGAAAAGCATAACAGTATCCTTCAGGAAGTCATCCACCCCTAGTAACTATCTTACTGACAACATACATGTTAGAGTTGACCCAGTAGTCAGGTACTTGGGGACATGCACAATACCCGAGCCTTTGACCATCCCATGTCTACGGTAGTGAGGAAATCATTCTATGCTGCGCAACTTATAGACAAAGGTATGGCATATAGTTCCAAGGAAGTCATTGTTCTATTGTATTTGGCATTCAGATTTATTGAGTGCAATGCCCCCTTTGGTATGTACCTAACCAGGCATATCCAACAAATGGAACATCCACAGAGGTTCCTCACTAAAAGAATACAGGTTATAAATATCCTATGCAGACCGCCTCACGGCCCTATCCCTGTAGTCTGTCTCCTACAGGCTGTTGAAGGGAAATCTATACCTGGCATACATGGCATTGCCAGACCCCACTCTGATGGAACCCCTGCATATCCACAAAACAAACAGCACCAGAATTGTTTGGTCTAAACACTTAAAGCAGTTTCAAAAATATCTGGAGAGCGAAAGACAGGAAAAGGCATCCAGATACCGAACATTTCACAATACAAAATAAGAAAACAAAAGGGGTGATGTAGAAAACAGAATTAAAAAGGTAGAAGTTAAACAATGATGTTATGGATTATCTGTGAAGTGAAGGATTAAGTATGGAGAATCCAACACAGTTAATGTTGCAGCATGATGGAATTCCAGGTCCTCAGATTAAACAACAGTAGATGGAGCAGGAGGGCATCTGAAAATTTGCAACATAATGGTGCTCTGGAACCATACAGATGTCCTTCCAAATGTTTTCTTGTAAGTTACTTTTCCAGTCTCTCTTCTGAATCTTTTCTCACCTTCCTCTGCCTGCTTCTTATAGTTATCATGCAATATTTTACATGCACCATTAGTCATCCCTTTAACAGCAGCTTTTGTTTTAGATTCAACTTAAAACTCTGCCAGCACAGATCTTTCACTTAGGATTCCCTCATCTCTTTCTCTCTCTGTCTTTACTCCGATATCAATCTCTAGTAGGCAGTCCAAATGTCTTCTTGACCTCATCCCACTTTATTACCTTTCCAGTAAATTCCAGTCCCAAACGTGCCCATTTTCTGTACCCCTACTTTGCAGTCATCCCTACTGGCAAAATCTCATTTCTTCATTCTTGCGCTGGTTTTCTTCTTACAACACTTTGTTACTTTATGAATATAATATTCTGCATAGTTATTATTCTTCTTAAGGAACTGCATCCAAAATCCCACTCTCTATTTCCTGAAGACCCCCCCACTTCATCATGATCATACATTTCAATTTTGAATAATAACCTTCTGCTTGTGTTATATATGAGCCTTAACAGTACAGCTATAACACATTCCTTCATATCAGTTAATTGCAAACCACTCTGTTCCAATGGAGGCATCAAATTATCTCACTTGACTCATGTCTTCTTCCCCTCCCAGATAAATTCATTCAACTCTTTATTGTTATCTACAACTTCTCTTCCGGCTGATGAAAATATGCCGACATACATAAAACTAACGGAAATGAAAACATGTTCACTATTTGCATCTTACTATCCATATCCTTAGACAAGACCTTCCAGTTTCTCACTTTTTGCATTATATTTTGTTTAGGCTCTTCCCACATATCCTTATCTGCAAAACAGAAGCCTTTTCAATCCATATTCCTAAATACTTCATCTTATCGTGTCTCCATAAATAAGGGTATTGCTGAATCAATTCATGTGTGACTACTTAATTTACAGCTAAAACCTTTGTTTCATCTTTAATTGTACATCCTGAAAAGACATGAAATGGTCTAAAAATGTCCTTTTATGGAGCAAGTCAAATGGCATCAGAAATACTTGGTAAAGGGATCTAAATCTCTTCTACATCATCATAAAACAAAGTTCATCCCTGTCCATGTTCAAGCACAACTTAGATCCATGGATTGGAAACGGAAAATCTACCCCAGGACTGCCTCCTGTACTACTAATGGACAGATGCATCTCTTAAATGCTTTATTCCATGCATGGGTCCCCTCAAATTATCTATAATATGATCTTGGTTATTGTCATTAGGAGTAATATACAATTATCGACCATGGAATGGGTATGGCCAATCTACAACCAAATGGGATAGGTTACTTCAAGCACAAAAAGGGAAACTGGCTATGCTTAAAATGGCCTGGAAGGGCAGCCAGCCTAATGCATACTAATAAGCCTATGAACCTATAAAGGAAGTATGTCTGGGCACAGTCCATGCTCTATAAAAGCTAAAACCCTACCTGTATGGGAGAAAATTCATGGTGGTTACATGTGGCAAGTGGCCACAATGGAAAACTACTCAGATGGAATCATGCAGTCCTATAACATGACTATCCAGCATGGGAGTGATACTGCTAATGTCAATGCAGATGGTCTGCCTAAAAAGGAAATAGGGTAGTACACTAGAAGGATGCATTTTGACTGAAGCTCCATATCTTGAGGTTATTATGAGGTTATTATTTTGAATACTGTAGTTTGTTTTCTTTACCTTGTGTTTTGCTTGCATTCTGTTTTAACAGCATATTAAAACTTCAAAAGAGACCACAGCTCTCTCTGTTCTGAGTCGGGCAGAAATAAGAACTGATTAATTAAGGACTCATTCATAAGACAGAAGAGGTCACTTAAGGTTAATCACTTGTTAACAGAGGGGGTGGAGCTAGGAACTAAAATTTCTATTTAAGGAGTAAACTAAAATATTTCAGAGCTTTACCAGAAAGGCTCATCCAGACTCTGCTACACTTTGCTGTGAAGGAAAGGTTAGTTTGCTTTTATTTTTGTATTACTGTATTGCCTTTCTATATTTTGAATACTGTAGTTTGTTTTCTTTACCTTGTGTTTTGCTTTCATTCTGTTTTAACAGCATATTAAAACTTCAAAAGAGACCACAGCTCTCTCTGTTCTGAGTCAGGCAGAATTTTTTCCCGCCCTGCCACCCATTTAAGTTGTCTTGTTAAATACCACTGTCTTTCTAGTTGCCCGCCTCTTATGTTAATCTGACCATATATCTCATTTCTCTCTACTTTCACTGGCTTATGTGAGTAATCACAAAATTATCATTTTTGAAATCCCACCCCTTCAATTATTTAAATTTATTGGCCATCCTACAGTATTTCATAGTACCAAAATACAAAAGTGACCACCCCTTTCAATCCATCTTGCTGTTTTAAAAATAGTAACTCTCCACTAAACCGTAACTTTTTAAACGGGTAAAACTCAAGTTACCTACTTTCACATCTAACTTCTCTAGTGCACATTGCAGAGTGCATTCTTTTCAATCTTACCTTTAAGCATCCCTGTGACTAGCACTTTCTCTAATACCTGCTGGAAAGCACTAGGAAGCCTTAAACTCATACAAACACTGAACTCTCCTTGTTAACAAGGAGAAATTAATAGTAGGCACTAAACAGTCTATAATTGCAAAGTACCTTGCTAAGGAAATAGCTCCTATACTTTACAAAGAAAAAAAAAAAAGCCCCAAACCAGGCATGTCCAAGGGTCAGCTTCCGGTGATTTCTCCTGTCCACCTGGTGAATCTGGGCATACTGGGGCAATGCAGCAATTGCCTCATGTACACAGACAACCCTCTCCTCCTACCACCCAACACTACAACCTGTGAGAGATGCACTTACATAGCCAAAATGGAAGCAAAGCTCTCTCCACCCAAGATTGTGCTAAACAGTCAAGAGGAGAAGGCTAACACCCACACTACACCTCAAGCAACACATAGCCCTTCTAAACCCGCACCACCAATACCCACATATAGCAACACTAAATCCACATATGCAGAGGCCCTTAACTGTAACCTGCCCAAGCAACAAAGACCTCTGAAGCTGAAACGCAAACAAACACCAATCACAACCAATGTGTCACATAGTTCACAACACCAGTGTGCCACCCAGCAACAGCCCCTAAGGCAAGACAATGTACCTAACACTTTAGTCATAGGTGACTCTACAGTCCGGCACACTGATGTCCCTCTCACCAGGTTGAATAAGGAGAAAATCACAGTCAGCTGCCTGTCGGGTGCCAGGATCCGCCACATAACGCATGCACTCAAGTCACTCCACAACAAGTACAAATATGACTCTGTCATTGTCCATGTTGGAGTGAATGACTTGAGACGTACCTCCCTGGACTACATGAAGAGAGACATGGAAGAGCTCTCGGATCATGTGGCCCAGGCAGGTATGACCCTAGCCCTGAGTAGCATCCTGCCTTCGCCCAGAATGATACCACAATATAAGGATAAAATGATTGACTTCAACAATTGGCTAAGCTTATGGTGTCATTCAAAGGGGATCCAGTATCTGTCTGCCTGGGATGACATGATTGACAGACCACGAAGCTTTTCCAGAGATGGTCTGCACCTGTCGCCCCTGGGATTCAGGTTACTGGCTAAGGCTCTTGCCACCCCTATAGTGCCTTTTTTAAGCAAACTTCAAAGGACAAAACCACCACCGTAACAGGTACAAGCATGCAAAATCTGAAGGTAATGCTACTCAATGCTAGAAGTCTACACCTCAAAATGCACTCTCTCGAGGCACTCCTAAAAATGGAGAACATCGATATCTGTGCAGTAACTGAGACCTGGTTCAAGGCTCCAGAGAGCACCCCTGCAATACCAGGCTACAACTCTTACCACACTTTTCGGCCACCAAACCAGGACCGAAACACTAAAGGTGGAGGAGTGTCAATATTCACCAAGGATATTCACACCACCAGGCTAGTTGGCCAACACAATGTGTCTGAAATTCTCCAAGTGCAACTAACACTAGGTAAGACTGCAATCCAAATTGTAGCTTGCTACAGATCCCCCACCACACCCCAAGATTCTCACTACACCTTTCTAAACATACTGGAAAATATTAAGATAGAACCAAACACCCTAATACTGGGTGATTTTAACTACCCTGCCATTAACTGGGAAAACTACTCATGTCCCAACACCTTTATAACGGTTCTTGGAATTCATAAATTCCAACGCCCTGGATCAACTAATCCATAGTCCCACCAGGGGCTCCAATATCCTAGACCTGGTCATTACCAACATGGGAAATCAATGCTCCATACCTATGGTCACCCCTCGTTAGTCAGGTCTGACCATAAGCTAATCACCCTTAACATCCACATCCCACCCCCAGTAAAGAAACCACCATAAAAAACTTCTCCAAAGCCAACCTCATGCTACTCAAGTCAGAAGTGACAAACTTCATGACACCCATGCAGACGGGAACTGAAAGTTCAACTGCTGAATCCTACACTAAGGCACTGTACGAGCACATCCACTCATGCATGAATCGTGCCATCCCAAATAGAACCAAAATGCTCTCATCCAAAAAAGGAAGCCAATCTGGTGGTCCCCTGCCATAAACAAACTTTACAACAAAAGGAAGAAACTTTTGCAGAAAAGAGGAAAATCCCAGGATGCAAAAAACTCCCTTACTAGCCTCAGTAAGAAACTGAGATGCCTCATAAAATCCTCCAAAGCTAGTTACGAAAATAAAATTGCCAAAGATTCCAAAGACAACCACAAAGCATTCTATAACTATGTCAAGAATCTAAATGGCAATGCTCAGATCTGCTCTGAGCTAAAACAGAATGGCATTAAATATACTGATCTGAAGGATATTGCCAATATCCTGGCAGATCGATTCAGTGCCAACTTCACCCCCCTCTCACCCCCTAAATGGCCTATCTCAATACCGGAAGATTGCCAAATTCCGGTAATAATGGCCACACAGGTACAAAACGCACTCTCTAAAGCCAAGAATACAGCATCCATGGGACCAGATGACATCCCGGGCTGTGTACTACATGAACTACAATATGAACTGGCACCTCACCTAAGTGTCATGTTTAATCATAGCCTCACCTCAGGTTTCGTGCCCACTGAGTGGCGCAGAGCTACTATCCCAATCCACAAGGGGGGATCCACCTTGGATCCCGGAAACTACCGTCCCATCAGTCTGACAAGCCTTATCTGCAAGGCCATGGAGTGTATTATCATGGAACTTATAAACAAAGACATTGGCAACCTTCAAACACTGGACCCAAACCAGTTTGGGTTTGTGAAGGGCCGATCTTGTCTCCTGAACCTGACTGACTTCTTTGAATCAGTCTCCAGAGTCATGGACAAGGGTAAGGTGGTCCACACAGCCTATCTAGATCTTGCCAAGGCCTTTGACACCATCCCCCACTCTGGAATCATAGATAAACTTACTAAGTTGGGCATTAATCCCTATGTCACCCAATGGGTTACTAAATGGCTTACTGATAGAACCCACATTGTAAAAGTAGCAGACTCCAAATCCAGCTCCAGACAAGTGACAAGTGGAGTACCTCAGGGTTCAGTCCTGGGGCCGCTCTTGTTTGGCATCTACTTCTCTGAAGTACAGGTCAACACTAAGGGACTCTGGCTAACAAAGTTTGCAGATGACTGCAAACTGGGAGCCATTATTGAATCCCCAAATGATGTGGATACTCTACAAAAGGGCCTTACAGAAACAGATGCTTGGTGCCAGAGCCATGGGCTCTAGCTCAATGCCAAGAAATGTATTGTTATCCCCTTTGGGAAAAAACATGTATCCATGAATTACCATATAGGTGGCAGTACACTAAACACAGAAAGTGTGATAAGAGACTTAGAGACACAGGTGGACAGTGGTCTCACCTTCGATAACCACATCGCCACAACAGTCAGGAAATCCTTCTATGTGGCACACCTCATCACGAAGGGCTTTTCATCCAGAAAAAGGAGGTCATTGTCCCACTGTACTCATCCCTCATTAGACCCATTATAGAATACAACGCCCCATTTGGTATGTACCTCTCAAGACATCTGCAACAACTGGAAAGGCCTCAGAAATACCTCACTAAAAGAATCACAGGCCTAAAGCAGATGCCCTACGCTGACCGCCTTAAAAAACTCCAGCTATACTCTGTCGCATATCGTCTACTCAGAGGCAATCTCTGCTTAACATACAAGGCCATGTCAAACCCAGAGCTGTTGGACATGCTACACTTAAAGAAATCCCAATCCCTCAGAGCTACACGCTCCAGGGATATAAACCTTGTCATCACAATAAACAAAACATGCTGGAGGGATAGGTTCCTGACCCAGAGACTCCCCAGACTCTGGAATAGATTGCCCATACATGTCAAGCAGAGTGCCTCTTTGGACCTCTTCAAGAGGAACCTTGACGATTGGATGGGAGAAAGGAAATTCACCCCAGGGATCACGTCAGTCGCCCTGCTAGACAAGAGTCCAGGAAAGTAAATAATGTGGGAAGAAATAGCCAGGGAATTGTTATGGCTAGCCTTGTATAGGCCCTAGGGCTGATAGGTTCATAGGTTGGTACTAGGCTAAGGGAGAATTGTGGTGCCAGGGTAAAGAAAACCAAACAATGGAAGTACCTCCCACCCCATTAAAACACATGACTTCATACTCCAGCTTCTCAGATCAACTCAAAACCCCTCTACAGGTAAAATGTCACTGTGTACATTTAGATCACGTAATATAACTTCTCTTTCTCCATAATTTTATGTAATTCCCTACTGCTAGATATTCACTTTCCAAGACTAACCTTCTCCAAGACTACATTATTCATACCACTTGCTCCTTAGTACCTCCCTTCACTTGTAAACTATAGCTGGTATCAGATCCCAAATTTCATTTTTATTTCTTCCTTCTACTTCTAGCTTTACTATTTGCTGCTATAAATATATGCATATTGTATTTTTTATATCACTATTTACTGAGTTTACATAACCTTTATACCACTACAGGCTATATTATTCTGAATCTTCTACAGGGCATCCTTTCGGGGATTTCACCCCTTTCAATCCTGAAGGTCTGCCTGACTGTTCTGCTATGGAGACAGTCGGAAGATGACTCTCCTAACACACTCCAATGTGGATGGTCATCACTCAGGACAAATGGGTGAAGAGGATCATATTCAGAGGCTACTATATTCCCTTTTTTATTTTTTTTTATATGAGAGTCTGCTTACAGACTGTTCCTGCATCTATCATCCAGAAAGCACTTCTGAAGGATATGTCACAGAACTACGAGATTCAGGAACAGCTTCTTCCCTAATGTCATCAGACTGCTGAACTCCATGATGTCCAACTGGGTCCGTAGAAACAGTCTCAATTTGTGCAAGAACCTGGTTACCAGTCTCACCTAATACTTAGTGCAATATTCATCATGACTGTAACTTATAGCCCATCTAGGGCAGTAGCAATGCAGTAAAATCTCTTCTTTCAGTGCAATACATGCAAATTCATAAATTAACCATAGTGCAATACTCTAAGGTCCATAGTGCGATACACTAATGTTCACAGTGCAATACTCAATGTTTCTTTCTGTGCAAGGATCATGTCTTAACCAAGTACCTGAGCAATACTAAAGTCTCATGCAAGTAAGTGTTGAGTTCAAAAAGTGTTAAATGTTTTTCTAATTATGTGCAATATTAGTCTGTCTACCTGCATGTTTGTGATGTAATAGCCAGGTGTTACATGTATAAATGTCTGTGAAAATAGTCTATATGTTGTCTGCACATTGAGTCTGGAGATACAGAATTTCGTTCAGTTTTTGCACTTGTGTTATTTCTGAATGACAAAGTTAACTTTGACTTTTTTTTTTTTGGAATAGCCCACAAGGCTAGCTTCTTGTCCTCCATTACATAAAAGGTCACACAGAACAGATTATGGTGGTTTGGACATGTTCAGAAAAGCAGAAGACACAATCTGGTGAAGATTTGGGAGACAGGAAACAGGCAAGAGGAAACAAGGGCATCCAGCAAAGAGGTGGCTGGATTGTGTGAGAGAAGACCTATGACAGTCAGCCACAAGTGTCAAAGAAGGCAGGACAGTGACATTGAATAGAGACAGATGGCTACAGTTGACATGACACCCTGACCCTATAAAGAAAAAAAATGGGGAAAAAAGGGGTTGATAATTATGGTACATAAACAAGGCAGAACTCATTCCTACTCAGAATCTAAGGGATCTGTAGGAAGCTATTACTGTTCTTCCTTTACCTTTCTGTTTATTTTAAGAGTTTATTTCGCACATTTGTGGCACACTCGATCTGGAGTATGCTTGTAGGACACGGAATTGTGGTAGGGGAGGAGCTTGAAAGTAGCTAGTCATGTGTAGACAGCACCAAAGGCACCAGTCCTGCAGTTCCAGCTTCCATACAGTACCCAAGAAATTAAAAGACAACAAAGGTGACGAGGTGATGAAAGGAAGACAAATGTATGAGATGTATAAAGAAAGGTGCTATGTAGCCTCTTGCTTTTCCACGGTCAGGAAAGACCTAACTGCTTGTATATAATTAAGTCAAACAAGGGCTTGGAGTCGGGAAGAAAAAAGTCATACAATTCAATTAAAGTGCTCTTGAAAGGGCAGGTGGCTTGAAATGAGGATGAAAGCAGTCATTAATATGCAACAGTTGAGAGACCTAGGTGAGATTCTGTTCATGGTTAGCCCTTATTCCATTAATTACGAAAGAACTAATGTAATCTGATGTAATACAATCATGCCTATTTTTTGAGGGAACAGAACGATGAGTGGAGATGTACATACCTGCCACAGAATCAATGCTGAAATACTTTTGCCTAGGAGATCTTGGCAACATATCTTTGAAAGTTTGCTATTTGAATTCTGCCTTGCATTATTTTGCTAACACAGAACACTTAGAACCAATACTTCTTCACTAAGAGAGAAATAGTGCTTTTAACCATAGTTCAGTTTCTTCTTTAAATATTCTGTATACGTGACATTTTAAATCTTCTCTGCACACTACACTGATCTCGTTTATGCAATGTTTGCTTTATTCTCTAGGTTTTATTTAGTCATTTTAATATCTTATCTCTTTAGCACTATAGCTGGGCAAATCTGTATAATCCTCTTCTAGGAGTAATATCACAGTGGATATTTTTTTTTATCATTTATATTTGGCTAAATCAAGCGTGGTCATGAAATGCGTGTATTTTTGGTCTTTAGCCATTGTGGTGAATTACACAGTTCTACCAGACCTCCCTGGGAATTTTGTGTGCGTGTTTTAATGGAAATTATAAATTGTTTAAAAAGCATTCACATGTTTAAGGGGGACAGTTAAGACACTGTGTTTCAGACTGAATGGTGAGAAAGGCGTTAAGGGTGCTTCACAAAAAGTGATAATTCAATAAAGGTGTTTGAAAATAAAAGGGGGGGGGCTGAGCTCTAAAAGTGGCCAGTGTGCACCACAGTAGTGGTGCTGCGGTAGCGCTGTCGCCTCACAGCAAGACGTTGTCGCGTTCGATTCTCAGCTAGCGCGTCTTCTGTGTGGAGGCATGCGTGAATGGGCGTGCCTTCGTTGGAGGTTGTGCATCAGGGCTGGTAACTCTGCACGTAAAAATCCACTACCAAACATTAGCGGAATGGAGTTCCGCTGTGGCGACCCCTAACCGGGATAAGCCGAAAGACACAACAGTCTTAATATGGTTGTATATTTTGAAACCTGTACCCAGCAAAGCAGTGCATATCCTCTTTATGCTCCTGGTGCCAGACTACATTTGCTGAACTGGTGATTAAATCAGATTTATATGCACTTTTTTCTTTAACCTGTTTGGTACCAATGGTGTGACTTGAGAGACTGTCCCTCTGGTAGCTATCAGACCGAACTGGGGCAGTGGAGTGAACCAAGGACAATAGCCCCTTCTCTTATACACTCATGGGATACATCAGTTGGCAATGGTTGGATTCAACCCCCCTACAGTGCCAGCTTAGTCTTCACATATGGGTGACAAGTGGTGCCATCTGTCACACTTGTCATGGAAATAGAGTATATAAGGAAATCTGTGGCTGAATTCAGAAGTCTAGGAAGTTAATCAAAAGAAAGGAGTACTAAAGGAAAAAGTGGAAAACAGAAAAGACACTCCAGACTAAGAAGGAATAGTGTTTAGTTATTAGGAGACCAAGACAGTGGTTGCAATGTCAAATACATCACATAAACTCTACCAACATCTGGAAAGTGAAGCAAATGGCATAAAGTATCATTACCAAGTTGCTAGGCAAAGACAGAAAGATAAAGACAGTTTATAAATACCATTCATAAGGAACGTCACCAGCAATACACCCACCAGGCCAGAAGACATGAAGGGCAAGTGGAAGGAGTGCTTCCAGCAGCTTCTAAATGAAAAAATAAATATGTACAGCTTACATTGAAAGAGGAAGTAAAATCCACCCTAGAAGCAGCAGAAACTGCACTAATAAAAACGAAGACGGGGAAAGTGACAGGCTCAGACAGTCATGGCAGAGATCAAGATACTGTTGTGCATTAGCAAAGAAATGGCTGCAGATGGTACTCATCACTGCATAGAGGGAGGGTGAGAAAAATCCAAAATGACTGCAGAATAAGCATACTACTGCCAGTGTACAAATACAAACAGGTTGTTCACAACTATGGCCAACACAGAAAACCTCCTGCCATACTGCATGAACGTACTGGACAGGGTGACTGCATAAAGTTGGAGAGGAACATAAGTAGTCTGGATTAAGAACAGGACATAGTACAATTGACTCTGTTTGCAGTGAGACAGATAAGGGAGAAGAAGCTGGAGGTGAGGAGAGAGAGAGTGTCCAACTGGTTATTCCTAGTTTTAGGAAAAGCAAATAACAGAGTTCTAAGGAGGGTCATTTGGGCAATCCTGCAATACTGTTAAGTCCTAGAAACACTGGTTAGTCAAAATCCCAAAACACAAGTGCGAACACTGTTTAAACTCACTGGGGTTTCATTGAACTTTGATGCTCACACAGTGTCATCTCAGAGTCTATTTTGCTCCAACTGGTGAAAGACATCAGTAAACATGACAACAGGAACAGATCAAACCTGCTGTAAACAGACAATGTGGCATTGCAATTGGACCCTGAACAAAACTTCAGCAAATAAGTGAAAATAATACAAACCTGAAAGCCCATGGGATGAAATTGAGTGCAGACAAAACAGTGGTCATGGAAGCAAATGGGAAATCAGAGGAAGCCGAGAACTGAGATATGAGGAAATGGTGGAACAGGTTAACAGCTTCAAAATATATGGGAGATATGGATGAAAGGGAAGGGAAGTTTGAATGAGAAAGTTTAAGCTTGAATCAGAGATGCTGCAACCAAATGATACAAGGTGTCAAGGGTAGTACAAGACAAAAAAAAGCCACACATGCTTAAAAAAAAAAGGTATGCAAAACAGTGGTGCAGCCAGTGTTGCTATATGGCACAGAAACCTGGACAGGAAAGAACAACCGCAGAAGCCTAAGGTGATGGAGAAGTAAAACCTGAGATGGGTATTAGGGTGCACACTGTGGGAGAAAAGAAGAAATTAAGACATCTGTGCAAAGTAGCCCCACAGTTGTACACAATGTCAAGGATTATAATGGTTCAGACAAATGCAGGAAAGACAATGACAAGTTGGTAAAGCAGGTTCTGGATAGACAGAAGAAGGCAAGAGGCGACAATGACACCCAAGCCTAAGGATATAGCCTCACTGCATCACAGAAGACTTGTGTCAGGCTGGCATGACTGTCAAAAAAGGTATACAAGAGTGGCTTAGAATCAAGTGAAGTGGTGACAGATGAAACCTTGGTCTCATGCAAAATGGTGGAAAAGGGGACGGATTATGATAAGGTTTGATCAGCTTGTTGAATAGATCTGTACTAGAACGCAACATACTCTTAGTACGCTGCTTTGCTGTATTGCTGATAAAAATTGCTACACAAGAGCACAGTTCTGTGAACAATTTAGGATTTCAGAATGATTTTAGCATATTTACTAAATCACAGTTAACAGAAAAACACAGGTATACATACATTAATAGAAAAAAAAAACAAACAGTAGTGACATTTTCATTATGTTCCTGCAGTAAATGTATGTTTTCTTTCTAACAATAATTCACTCCAACATTACATAAATTGCTCAGTTCCTGACTTCCTGTATATTAATTCTCATTCCTTCTCCTGAACATTATTCCACATGTACTGGTCCCACAAATTTCCAACTTCAATATAATTTGCTCTTTCCCTTTTCTATACCTCCTTTACAATATTCAGTACATCAGTTACAGTAGGTTAGATTTGGATTTCCATTTTCTAGTAATTGCTTTTTTGCCAGTCAACAGTATTAAACTTAGTAAGGCTTGACTAAGTATAGACAATTCAGATCCTATGCCCCATCTCAAAAGAACCATTTACCTACTATCATTTGCTTCCAAACATATCTGACAAAATACTCTGTAGGGAATTTTTAAAATCTGCCAACTTGTTACACTCCAAAAACATGTTCCTAGTTACTTCTCTTTCCCATTACACCTCCAGTACTTGATATCTTATCGACCCAAGGAAAATTTCTCTCAAGTCTGGCTGGGATATAAAAATACCTATACAAACATTTTCAAGGAAAAATCCTAATCCTTCTGGACTTTTTTGCATACTTGGAGAAATACAGATGTCTTCTCACTAAAACCATTTCTTGTGTAGGCACACCGTTTGCCACTTTACCCTTTTTCCACATCTTCATTATTTTTATATCCTGAAAAGACCTGAAACTGTCTTAAATTGTTCCACAACAAATATTTTCTGCATTTTCAAGTACAAAATAATACCTGCAAATCACAGGATCATAGGAAGTTACTAGGCTACTGGTCCTAGGGCCCTTATAAGCCTAGCCAAATTTTATACCCAAATAAAGCTAACTTTTCTTGATTACCATACCATTTATATCCTTGAGACTATCAGCCACTTACTGTTACGTGGCACAAAATACAAAACAAATAATGGGGAAAGGGAACACCTCTGTCTTGTTCCTCTGTTCAAATACAGCTGGTCAGGGAGGAACCCTCCAGTCTTAAGTCTCGTCTTCAACCTGTAAGTAACATTATTCTACCAAGGCATGCAAATGCCATTATTGTCCTAATCATAAAATCTCAGCTATGAAAAGGATGCATCTGCTGTACTTAAAACAGCTGTACTGTTAATCTACTGCACAGAGATTTATTATTTTGCATATGATGCAAGCTACCAAGTAACTTATTTTGAATGTCTGTGCAATGTCTTTGTTCAACTGGCCGGGACTACGGTTAACAAAATGTACTCTGACCAGTAAACAAAGAACAAATAAATAAATGTTCACCTCCCACAACTTGGCAAGTACTGGAGACTCCAGTATTTCTGTAAGCTAGAACTTCACCTGACTTCCAAACTTGAACATGCATTAAAAAAAATTATGCAAATCTGATGACGAAATGCTACATTTGTCCAGAAGCTGTTTAAGCGGTAGAAGAATAAATCTAAAGATGGTCTTCAGATGGCTTGCTCTGAGCCCAGACTGCCTTCTAATAAAGGACCAGAAAATTAGAGACTAGTTATTGCAGTGTCAGATCTTCATAACAGAGGAGGATGGAGACTTATGTTACTGGAAATTCCAGAGTTGTGATATTTTCCCTTAGTTTCTTGGCCACCCAGACGTTGGGTAGATTTTGACCCATTCTGAACCTCACTGATTTCAGCTTGCATTTCATATGATATAGCTATCAGTGCCTCTGCATCATTAGTCATGGTGTGCGACTCTTGACACACGACAATACAGATTTCATTCAAGAAGTTTCTGCAGTTATTTGAAGCATTTAACACCTTCAGTACTGATTGCTGATCTTTGGCTTTTTTCACCTAAGTCTTCATCACCACTCGTGTGTTTCCTCTACAAACTGTGTCATTTGACAACTGACAGTTGCCTGTCACACCACTGTTTCATACTCTGGATGAGCCAGAGCTGTTCCTTTCCTGAGCTGGTAATAATGAAGGTCAGTTTCCTTCAGTACACCCTAAAAAGAAGATTCTGTGGACTAGAGATCATATTTTAAGTGACAGAAAAAGAGATTAAAAAAACTCAGTTTCTTTTAGCGCTACCACCAAAGGTGGCCTCTTTTGCAGAAACGTCCAGGTCATGAAATTTACTGTAACTGGTGTTTTGTTGCTCTACCTTCTCTTCAGATATGCCTAAAGTGGTAGTTAAGCAAGAAGAGTTTGGAGGCTTGGTCACACTCCACCTATTTTGTAATCTCTTCCGAAGGATGCCATATCTGCTGCCTAGAGATGTTTAGATTCAGCAACCTTTGCTATTAAGGGAGTGCTTTCTATAATTCAACTGACCGGATCAATATCCTGACTATCACAGGGAAATTCCTTTGTCAGGTCTTCTGCCCTACATAAGTACCAAAAACTACAAAAATTTCCATCTGAAAAGGAATCTGAGGCACTAGACATGGGAAGGAGGGAGATTTTTTTGAGGTTTTCCATCTTAAAACTGCGGTCTGTTAATGATCTTGCGTCATCTGTTACAGTTCCAGTCTCTCATTGCACATCAGGCTCTGAAAAAGCTGACAGAGCCTTTTGAATTTGGGATCGATGTGATGTTCAATGGACAAACTATATGGCATCTACAGAAAGCTTTCACATTGTGCAGTATACCTTTGATGTGCTGATGTGACAAGTGAGGCAGAATGTTCAAACATGTGTCTGCACTGGATGACACGGTTATATTCTTTTTTAATGATGACCCAAGGCAAGCCATTTGGGATGCCCTTTTCCAGGGTGATGCCCTATTTCGAGATATCCACAAGTGGAAACAGCTGAGCAACATGGAAGGTGTTTTTGATGCTCCTCCAGCTTCTTCCTGTGCTCACAAGCCTATCCATTATTCTAAAATAAACAACCACCTTTGCTGGATAAAGGTTAATGGCACAGTTTCTAGAGAAGCTTGACTCTGAAATGACAGGCGATAATGGCCAACACTGGCTCACCTACTTTGAAGTGGGAGAGGGTGCATGTTGATGATATCTGAAATGTATAAGAATACTTAGTGTGCAAGATGTGAATTTAGTAGCAGGAACTCAAGAATTTACTTATACTTATTTGCAAAGGTACAATAACTGGACTAGACTGGATAAAAATTAATATTTCACAAGAGAAAATTGATAGGTGTGTACTAAGCTAATGGCCCTGGAGGCATTATAAACCTAGCCCATAGGATTACCCTGACATCATGCCACCCGAATTTTGTTCCCAGTGCCTCTGTCCAGTAGAGCTAATGGAGTGATCCCCGGGGTGAATTTTCCATTTCCCATCCACTCATCAAGATTTCTCTTGAAGAGGGCCAGTGAGGTGTTCTGTTTGACATGTATGGGAAGTCTATTCCATAGCAAGGACAATCTCTGGGTTATGAACCTATCCCTCCAGCACCTTCTGTTGATTGTGGTAATGAGGTTGAGGTCACTGGAGCGCGTGGAGTGGAGGGACTGGGATTTCTTTAGATGTAGCATTTCTAACAGAGCTGGATCAGACATGGCTTTGTATGTCAAGCAAAAATCACCTCTAAGTAAGCGATGAGAGGCAGAGAACAGTTGGAGTTCGAGTCTGTCCATATAGAACAAGTGTTTAAGGCCTAGGATCCTCTTTGTGAGGTACTTTTGCAGCCTCTCCAGTTGCTGCAGGTGCCTAGGGAGGTACATCCCAAATGGGGCACTGCACTCGATGACTGGCCTAATGAGAGAAGAGTAGAGGGAGACAATGACCTCTTTCTTCCTGGATGCAAAACCCTTAGTAATGAGATGTGCCACATAGGACTTATTGACCACAGTGGCAATGTGGTGGTCAAAAGAGAGGCTGCTGTCAACCTGTGTTCCCAGATCTCTTATAACATCTTCTGTGTTCAGTGGACTACCATGGATGTGGTAATTCATGGGAACCAGGTTTTTCCCAAAGGGGATGATGACATTTTGTGGCACTGAGCTTAAGGCCATGGTTCTGACACCAGTTGTTCGTGTCAGTGAGGCCTTTCTGTAGGATGTCAACATCACTTGGGGAGTTAGTAGCTCCCAAGTTGCAACTGTCTGTGAACTTTGTCAGCCAGAGATCCTTTCTGTTGGCCTGGACTTGAGAAGTAGATACCAAACAGGAAAGGACCCAGGACCTAACCCTGGGGGACACCACTCATGACTGGTCGACAGTCTGACTCGGAGTCTGCTACTTTCACACTGTGGGTTCTATCTGTGAGCCAGTTTGCAACCCACCTAGTGATATAGGGGTTGAGGCCAAGCTTAGTGAGCTTTTCTAGGATTACTGAATGGGGAATGGTATCAAATGCCTTGGCCAGATCAATGAAGGCTGTATGAACCACCTTGCCTTCATCCACAGCTCTGGTGACTGACACGAAGTTTACCAAGTTAAGCAGGCATGATCTACCCTTCACAAAACCAAACAGTGTGGGATCCAGAGTTTGGAGATTCCCTATATCCTTGTTTATTAGGTCCAAGATGATGCATTTCATAGCTCTGCATATCAGACTCGTCAGGCTAACGGGGCAATAGTTCCCAGGGTCTGTTGTCACTCCTCCTTTGTGGAGAGGGATGACTATAGCAGTGCACCATTCGGTAGGGACAAAGCCTGAGGTGAGGCTGTGATTGAACAGGGCACACAGGTGAGGTACCAGTTCACTCTGTAGTTCATGTAGAACACAGCCAGGGATACTGTCAGGTCCCATGGAAGCTGTTTTCTTGGCCTTGGACAGTGCTGTTTTAACCTGTGCAGCAGTAATTCTGGGTGCCTGTCAATCTACTGGTATTGTGATTGGTCCTTTTGGGGGGGGTAACGGTGGGACTGAATCTGTCAGCCAGAATATTGGCAATATCTAGTGGCTTGGTATAGGAGGTACCATTGTGCCGTAGCTCAGAGCAAATCTGGGTATTGCCATGGAGATTCTTTACATAACTATAGAAGCCCTTGTGGTTGTTTTTACTATCTGCTGCAATTCTGTTTTCATAGCTAGCTTTAGAGGATTTGATGAGGGATCTCAACTTTTTGTTGAGGCTAAGGGAGTTTTTCCAGTCTTGGAACTTCACCTAGTAGTGACTACTGCTAACTAAAGAGTAACAATCTTAAGATCCAGCTTCATGTAAATCCATTTAGCTACAGAATTGCAAAAATATTATGAAAATTGATAGATATGAATAAATAAGGCTTTTTGAAAGCAAACATTTGATGACATTAACCAAACAATGATAATCCAGAGGGAAGCAGGTAATAAAACAGGTTACAGATGAGTCAATGAAGGCACAATGTTAAAACAGAAATATGGAAAAACAAATTGCTGAAAACTAGTTCTTTCACTTGAGGCTTCACCTTTCTCTACTGCTGTGTCTCCACGGATTTGGTATATGTTTGGGGGGGGGGGGGTCCACCCCCTATATGGAAAGGTGCAAGTGGGCTTGCTCCCTACAAAAAAATGCAAATTGCCAAAAGTGATTTTCAGCAACTTTTTTTTCTACTTAACAGCATTCAGTATAAATGGCTTTGGATTCAACATGAATCCTAAGAACACATCAGTAGTGCTGTTGAGTCTTGATGCAGAGAAAGCAATCAACAAGAGTCAGCTGGGATTTCATGAGTAGGACAACGGTAGCATTTGTGTTATCTGACAAAATAACAGCATTAATAAGAGACATATAAAGGGTCTGAGCTAAAAATTAAGCTGGGAGTTTTCTTTTCTAACAAGCTGCGTTTAAACAAAGGAACCAGGTAGGGAAGTTCTCCATCACCTTTGCAATTTGCTTTGTTTTCACAGCGGTTAGAAAAATAGATGGCAGTTACAAATTCAAGGATACAACTAGTATAGTAGGCTATACACCAATCCTGAACTGGTTCAGCAACACCCAGGCTTATGGACATGGAAGATAAAGCATTAAAGTGTATGCATTAACAAGTACTCTGCTACAACACCAAAGGCTATATGGCAAGAGACTTAACAAAAGATAACCAAACCAAGAAACTGGAAGCTCTTGATTATGGATATGGAAAGCAAGACGCAATTTGTGAAGATGTTTTTAGTTTTATATACAGGTCAGGTATAGCTTTATCAAGCAGAGGAAAAGCCGTGGATGAGAATAACAGTTAAATGAAACTTGGGGAGGAAAGATAATTTATATAAGATGATGCTCCCCATAGAGAAAGATTGGCTGACTTGAAAGGGTACCTTAAAAGCTACACTGTCGAGACTCTCATACATAATTCAAACAGGTGGTTATAAATCAAAGTGGAAAATGATGACTGTACTTTTTGGTAAGATGGCCAGTTGACTGTATCCTTGGCAGGATATAATACAAATAGCTTGGGCTACTGCAACATTGATCTATTATGGTAAATACTTACACAACTGTACTTCTCTTCCTAAAATCAGATAGGATGCATAAAGTTCCTCAGTCTTAAGTTTTTATACACTATTCCGAAACCTGATCCACTAGATATAGGTTTAGTTTGATCCCACTTAAAACCACCTACCAGAGTTACATTCACACTCATTCTCCATAACATAAGACTTTGTTGCCAACAAATAGTTTTCTCTCCATTAATATATGAACATAAATTCAATAAGTAACTGAAGTATGAGCATAAATTCCAGTAATTCAGAAAGCTTTAATTCTCACATCCACCACACACAATTCTTCAAGCTTAACTATTAATTTCATCAAAAAGAACATTTTCAACAGTACTACTATATACAGCTGACCATAAATCTGTCCCTAAATTCCCACTATCATTTTATTTTTCTGTATTATGGGAGAAAGGAAATTCACCCCGGGGATCACGTCAGTCGCCCTTCCTGACAGGGGTCCAGGGAAGTAAACAGTGTGGGAAAGGATACATTTGGTAGCCATTAATACTATAACTTCTCTCTTCAGGTTTCCATAACATTTGGTTACACATAACCTTCTTGTGTAATTTACTGTATTAACATTTAATAACAGTCATTCCTTCGGTTTGGAGAAATAATTTTTATCTTTCATTTCCTACCCTTCACAATTTTTCCAGAAGAAATGGTCCTAAACTTTTTTCCTTTTCTTAATAACTTGCTTTTCTTCCTTACCTGCCTTACCCATTTCTCATACCTGAACCGTGCTGTCTGTATATGTACTTCTCTCCCTCACCCATTTGTACTTAATCTTCTATTTGTTCTTCAGACACATTATTTGTTAAAGCTTTCACACTTTTGATCATCAGTTAACAAATCCTTTTTAATGTCTTTCCAGAAATGTCATTTGTCTACTGCTCCCTTAGAGCCCAAGTCATTATGCAGAAGGGTCAGACATCTTGCCTTCCTACCCAGTCATCAAACTATAGTAAATAAATCAACTCTTTCTAAGTAATAACACGAGATGTTCATCAGATTAATCACTGCTTCAGTAGGCTTGGTTATGTGAGTTGTATCCTGCTAAGGATGTAATAGCTGGCCAACTTTCAAAGCTTCAGTTCACTGTCCACACACCCAATCTGTCAGGGAACTCAAGCTGAGCTGACTAAAAGAAAGTTTGGGAGCGAAGCCTCTCGGTGCTTTATTGCTTCCGATGAGTATGCTCCTCCAAGGTTTTTGTGGATCAACAATCAGCTTGGTGCTCTCCTTTTGCTAGGCAGGTAAGTTCCCTTGGGGGGAAAACATTCCATTTTCTAAACATTTTTAATCACTTTCCTCTTCAAAGAAGTTATTTTAAAGATATGATTAGACTGCTAAGAGACTGTATCACACTTTTAAAAGGGCACTCTTTTTCTCCTATCAGTTTAAAAGTTGCATAAAGTATCTGGAAGCCATTTTTCTGTGGAGAACTTGTTTGTTTTATATTTTTGGGCTAGAAAAGGGTTTTAAAGTGCTTTTTTTACTGTGTTTTTATTTGGAGAGAGTGACTTTTGCAGTTTTTACCGCCAAGTCTGCTCTTCAAATTTTCCCCTAAGGAAGCTCTACTCTTAGTATAATCAGACTACTCGCTATATTATAAGCCTAGCACTTGTTCTCAAAACTTCTCTACTAAGTAAGCACTACATCCATCTACCACCCCTGTGAATATCCACTTCCCTTAAAGGCACAGCACTCCTTTATACTGTTCTAGCATGTCGAATGGTAGAGTACTGGCGTCCTCTCCAGTTCAGCTGCTTAATCTGGGTATCTTGAGACAATGCTACAATTGTCTCATGTACACAGACAACCCTCTCCTCCTCCCAACAAACACAAATACATGTGAGAGATGCAACTGTATAGCCAAACTGGAGGCTGAACTCTCTCAACTCAGGGCTGGCATGACCAGACAGGAGGAGATGGTAACCACACACACAGCAAACCCAGTCCCACATAGACCTACCACAACTGCAAACCAAACACATAAAAACACAAAGACATACTCGGAGGCTCTAATAAAAAACTTACCAAAACAACAGAGGCTCCCAAAGCAGACATCCAAAAATCCACCACCTCAAAACAAAACACATGCAACACATACTTCAATAAATCAGTGTGTCAACCAATCACAGCCCTTAAGGCCAAACACCATGCCTGTTACACTAGTAATAGGTGACTCTATAGTCACACACACTGATGTCCAGCTTACCAGGCTGAACAAGGAGAGGGTGACTGTGAGCTGCCTATCGGGAGCTAGGATCCGCCACATAACACACGCACTCAGGTCACTCCAAAGCAAGTACAAATATGACTCCGTCATTGTCCATGCTGGCATGAATGACCTGAGACGTACCTCCCTGGACTACATGAAAAGAGACATAGAGGAGCTCTCTGATTATGTAGCCCAGGCTGGTATGACCCTGACCCTGAGCAGCATCTTGCCCTCACCAAGAATGATGCCACAATACAAAGACAAGATGATCAGCTTTAATAACTGGCTCAAGTACTGGTGTCATTCTAAGGGGATCCAATGTCTGTCTGCCTGGGATGACATGTTGGACAAGCCACGCTGCTTCGCAAGGGACGGCTTGCACCTGTCACCACTGGGCTTCCGGATATTGGCCAAGGCTCTTGCCACCCCCATAGTGCCTTTTTTAGGCAAGGTTCAAAAGACAAACCCACCTCCTTAGAAAACAAAAATGAAAATAAACTAAGGGTAATGCTACTAAACGCCAGAAGTCTAAATCTCAAGATGGAGGCACTCGATACACTCCTCAGTATGGAGAACATCGACATCTGTGCAGTAACTGAAACCTGGTTCAAGGCTCCTAAGAGCACCCCAGCGCTACCAGGCTATACCTCGTATCATGCTTTTCGGCCCCAAAACCCGGGCCGAACCACAAAGGGAGGGGGAGTGTCCATATTCATCAAGGACACCCACACCTCCAGGTTAGTAGCAACACATGAAGCATCAGAGACCATACAGGTGCAACTAACCATAGGCAAAACTGGTAGCATGTTACAGACCACCCTCCCAATCTCAGGAACCCCACTCAGCCTTCCTGAAGACATTGGAGGATATGAATGTATCACAAAATACCATCATACTGGGAGACTTCAACTACCCAAACATAGATTGGGTACATTATTCTAGCCCCAACACCCTAGCCCAAAGGTTCCTGGAATTCATAAATTCAAATGCACTGGAACAACTAGTCACCTCTCCCACTAGGGGAGATAATATACTAGACCTGATCATCACAAACATGGGGACAAAATGCTCCACACCGGAGGTATACCCCTCACTAGTGAGATCTGACCACAAACTAATCACCCTGGATATACATATTCCGCCTCCACCCCCATCACAAAAGACCACAGGGAAAAACTTCTCAAAAGCAGACTTCACTCTTCTTAAGACTGAGATGGTATCCTTTAAGCCCACTGGGCCAATGGATACCACATCCCACAATGCCGAATCCTTCACAAATGCTTTCTATGGACATCTCCAAGAATGCATGGATCATGCAATCCCAAATAAATCCAAGTCCCCCTCCACCAAAGGCAAGCGTCCTGTCTGGTGGACCTCAGCCATTAACAAATTGTATAACAAAAGAAGGAAGCTACTGCACGACAGAGCAAAATCCCATAAAGAGAACACATCTCTGATCAATATTAGCAGAAAACTACGTTCTCTCATAAAAACATCCAAGGCCAACTTTGAGAGAAAAATCGCTAAGGACACTAAAGATAACCACAAAGCCTTCTTCAGCTACGTTAGAAACCTGGGCAGAAACCCTCAGATATGCTCAGAGTTAGTTCACAACAACAAAAAATACACTGAACCCACAGATATTGCCAACATTCTGGCTGACAGGTTCAGTGCAAATTTCTCCCCTCCCTCACCCCCAAAAGAAGAAATACTTATCCCAGCTGAATGTAATCTCCCTGTCATCTCAGATGTCCAAGTGAGAACCGCCATCAACAAAGCTAAAAACACAGCATCAATGGGACCTGACGGTATCCCGGGTTGCGTGCTACGTGAACTCCAAGAGGAGCTAAACCCGCACATAAAAATGCTATTTAACCTTAGCCTTACTACAGGATATGTACCTGAACACTGGCGTACAGCAACAGTGGTCCCACTCCACAAAGGGGGCACCTCTACAGACCCTGGGAACTACCGCCCCATAAGCTTAACCAGCCTGGTCTGCAAAGCTATGGAAAGAATCATTATGGAACTTATAAACAGAGACATAGGGGACCTACAGACACTTGACCCCACCCAGTTCGGCTTTGTAAAGGGCAGATCCTGCCTTTTGAACCTGGGTGACATTTTCGAAACAGCCACTAGAGCCATTGATGAGGGCAAAGCAGTCCATACAGCCTACCTGGACTTGGCTAAGGCCTTCGACACAGTACCCCACTCAGGCATCATAGATAAGCTCACCAGCTTAAACGTAAACCCTTATATCACTAGATGGGTTGCAAACTGGCTAAAGGACAGAACCCATAAAGTTAAAATCGCTGGAGCAATGTCAGACTCAAAGCCAGTCACAAGTGGTGTCCCACAGGGATCTGTCCTGGGACCCCTCTTGTTCGGCATTTATTTCTCAGATGCTAAAGCAAACATGGGAGGGTTGTGGCTGACAAAGTTCGCAGATGACTGCAAACTAGGCGCCATAGTCGATACACCAGCGGACACATACATCCTACAAAAAGGCCTCACAGAAACGGACAACTGGTGCCGGAGTCACGGCCTTAAACTAAATGACAAAAAATGTATAGTCATCCCCTTTGGGAAAAACAAAGTACCCACAAATTATCACAGACAGCAACCCACTGAGTACGGAAAAAGAAATCGGAGACCTAGGGACCCAAGTCGACAGCGACCTCTCATTTGACACCCACGTTGCCAAAGTGGTTAAAAAAACATTCTACCTTGCACACCTCAACATGAAGGGATTCACATCCAGATCCAAGGATGTCACTGTACCCCTATACTCCTCCCTCATCAGACCCATGATTGAGTACAATGCCCCATTTGGTATGTACCTCACCCGGCATTTGCAACAGCTGGAGAGACCACAAAAGTACCTCACCAAGAGGATCAAGGGTCTCCAACATATGTCTTATTCTGCCAGACTAAAGAAACTCCAGCTCTATTCAGTAGCATACCGCCTGCTCAGAGGTGATCTCTGCCTGACGTACAAGGCCATGTCCAATCAGGATCTGATGGACATGCTCCACCTCAAAAATCCAAATCCATCAGGACCACGAGAGCTAAAGACTTAAACCTCAGCACAAGTATGAATAGGACATGCTGGAGGGATAGATTCATAACCCAGAGGCTTCCCATGCTTTGGAACAAGATCCCAGTTCATGTTAGGCAGAGCCCCTCACTGACTCTCAAGAGAAATCTTGATGAGTGGATGGGAGATCCTAAGTTTACCCCAGGGGTCACATCTGTGTCACTGCTAGACAGGGGCACAGTAAACTAATTCTATTATATAAGGGGGCCTTCATTGTGTCACTACTAGACAGAGGCACAGTATTCTAAATCTATTCTGTGCATTTTTGTACCATTTCATGGGGTGGCGAAAGCCACATCACTATGGCTAGGCTTACAAATGTCCCAGGGCAGATAGCCTAGTACTAAACTATGAAACTATTTGATGTTCGTCTTCCTGGGAAAGAAGCCTTATTTAAGGCTTGACTATGGAACAAACTTCCAGTTCCATGGTCGGTCCTTCCAACCACAAAAAGAGAAAGTTAAGCAAACCATCTTTGCCACAACAGTAGGTGACTCTGCTGGAGCCATTTGTTGTACCTCAGATCACTTATCATTTTACCCTGGATCTCTCTGGTGTAACACCTACAGCCACTGTAGACAAGGGGTTAGCCACACCCTTTGCTGCTGTTGTGGTCCTCTCAGTGGGCAAGGGTAAGAGCCAGTCTTGTCTGCCCTTGGAGAGGAAACAGTGGGGTTTCCCTGTTGACAGAATGTGGTGGCCATCCCTGGGAAACCTGCTGCTGTGGCTATTAGTAACACTGTTGGCCCCATTTTTCCTGTTGGAAAGAAAACTAAGCACATGTCTATCTGACGATGGGGGGAGTGGTCAAGAGATAAATGGAGGCTAGAATTTTAGATGCAAATAGTTCAGAAAAATAGCCATATAGATTACACTCAAATTAGGAAAAAATATATACACTAAGAATTAAGACAGTGCAGGAATAGAGAAAGGACATTTTACCTATACAGATGTCTGTAACTACAAGTAAAAACAAAAAAATGAGCAAAGGAAATTTGTGAAGGCACCAAGGTACAGGCAGCAAATAATTTGTCAGGGAAAGGAAACAGAGTGGGATGAGGCTAAACAGAAGTTTGAATAGCAGGTAAGAAAAGTACAGTTTTGTACCTACCATAAATGTAGATGTTCGAGTGTTCACACTGCTGCAGTCATCACACTTGGGTTATCCTGCCGTCAGGCGGTCCCGCAGTCGGCCAGAGTTCCAAAGTCTTGGTCCAGCGTCGGTTGTTGCCGCTTCTTCCCTGACGTCAGTGCGCCAGGGGTATACAAGATGCATCCAACGCCATTTTCTTCAGTTTTTCTTGCCCCAGATGTCAGGTGCCCCCAATAGGTAAGCAATACATATAGCGAATAAAAAATATATATATAAAAATAAAACTATTCCTTCTGTTACAAGCAAATACACCACAAAGGTTGTATAGGATAGAAAGGTATAGATAACTCCAGCTAGTTCAGAGGGGATGGAGGGAGGGTAACCTGGGCTGCAGCAGTGTGAACACTCTAACATCTACATTTATGGTAGGTACAAAACTGTACTATGTTCATCGTGTTACACTGCTGCAGTCATCACACTTGGGTTGAATCCCAAAGCTAAGGATGGGTGGTGGAACTAAACAGGGTTTGGTGAGGCTAATAGGCCCTGCAGAACTGCAGTGGCAAAGCCAGCTCTGGTTTTAGAGTATAGAGGTAAGTGATAGTGATTGGTGAAGGTGTGCACTGAACTCCAAGTTGCAGCCTCCAAAATATCCTTGGTTTGTACCCCTCTGAGGAAGGCTATTGATGTTGCTGTAGCCCTGGTGGAATGGGGCCTGATGTCACCAGGCACAGATTTCCCATGGTGTGTGTAGCAGAAACGGATACAATGTCCTATCCATTTTAAAATGGTCTGTTTTGAGATAGCTTTTCCTTGTGATCCTGCAGCATAGGATACAAAGAGCTGGTCAGATTTTCTGAAAGCCTTAGTTTTATCCAAGTAGTAACGTAATTGCCTGTGAATGTCCAAAGAGTGTAGGAGCCTTTCTCCTTTGTTCTGGGGGTTTGGATAAAAGGTGGCCAAATGAATGGTTTGGATTAGGGCCACACTGGATACCACCTTTGGCATAAAGGAAGAGTTAGTTCGTAAAGAGACTCTGTCTTGATGAAAAATGATGAAAGGCTCCACTGCCATTAGGGCCTGTAGTTCTGAGACTCTTCGTGCTGAAGTTATTGCTAGCAGCAGGGCAGTTTTCCATGATAGGAACTGTAGATCAGCTGTGAAAGCTGGTTGAAAAGGCAGTAGTTTAAGTTTTTCCAAAACAAAGTTGAGATCCCAAGTTGGTGTTGGTGCTCTCCGGGGTGGTCTTATGTTCTTAGCCCCTCTGAGGAACTGTCTTGGTAATGGATGTGAAAATATAGGAGGATCCGTGTTGTACTGAGCTGAAATAGCTGAGGTGTGGATCTTAATAGATGAGAAGGAAAGTCCTTTGTGCAACATCTCAGTTAAATATTGAAGAATCTGAGGAATATTTGGTACAAGGGGATTTTGGCCTTTAGCCTCGTTCCAGGCGCAGAATCTTTTCCATTTGTCTGAATAGACTTTCCTGGTGCTGGGCCTCCTGGCCTCCAGAATGACGTCCATCACAGCTTTAGAGAGAAGTGTTGACTGGTTGTTTAGGCAATTTGCCATGCAGCCAGATTTAAAGTCTTGAGCTGGCTGTGTACAATCTGATTGTTTTGCTGAGTGAGCAGGTGAGGAATTGTAGGTAAAATCCATGGTGGGCCTTGAGCCATGTTCCTTAGTATTGGATACCAGTGTTGGCGTGGCCAGTCTGGAGCAATGAGTATCATTTGTGGCCTCTCTAATCTGGCTTTCAGCAGTACCTTTGCCAGAAGAGGCAGTGGAGGAAAGGCATACACTGCCAATGTTTTCCAACTGAATGAGAGGGCGTCCACTTTCCAAGCTAGTGTGTGGTATGTCCTTGTGCAGAATTTCCGTAGTTGGTAGTTTTGGGGGGAAGCAAACAGATCTATGTCTGGGCCCCCCCATTTTTGAGTTATCATTGCGAATACTTGTGGATCTAGTTTCCACTCGTGAGGATCTATGATGTTTCTGCTTAGATCGTCTGCCAATGTGTTTTTCTTTCCTGGCAGGAATTGTGCTTGTAGTTGAACTTGGTAGGTCAGTGCTGTGTTCCACAAGGTCATTGCTTGTCTGCACAGGGGGTAGGAGTGTGTGCCCCTTTGCTTGTTTATGTACCACATCACTGTGGTGTTGTCCGTCTTTATTAGGAGTTGTCCTGGATGTAGGAGGTCCTTGAAAGCTGTTAGGGCATTTTGTACTGCTAGCATCTCTTTTTGATTGATATGTAGATGCCTTTTTTGGTCTGCAGACCATATGCCCTGAATACACTGTCCTGCCATGTGCACTCCCCAGGCATAATCCGATGCATCTGTTGTTATAGTTTGCCTGGCTGTGGGTAAGGTAAAAGGCTGACCCTTGTTGAGGTGACATGCCTGAGCCCACCATAGAAACTCCTGTTGAAGGCAGGGTATGAGTGGAATTATTGTTTCCAAGCTGTGGCTGTGTTGAGTCCATACGCTTTTCAGATACCATTGTAATTTCCTCATATGCAGTTTTGCAAATGGTATTAGTAGTATGCAAGATGCCATTAATCCCAAGGCCTGCAGAATTTTTCTTGCAGGGAGTTGGGTCTTTGTTGCCATCATTTTGAAGTACTGAGTCAGTTGTCCTTGCTTGTCTGGAGTGAGATAAGCCATCTGGACCATTGTATTTAAGCTGGCACCCAGGAATATTATGTCTTGTGAGGGCACTAGTTTTGACTTCTTTTCGTTTACTGTGTACCCTAGGCAACTTAGTAGGTTTTTGACAAACGCCAGATGCTTTAATAGAATGTCCTTGCTTTCTGCTTGAATAAGGCAGTCGTCCAGGTATGGATATATTTGAATCCCTCTTTGTTTGCAGTATGCAATTACTGGTGCCAGGCATTTTGTGAAGACCCTGGGCATAGTAGATAAGCCAAAAGGCAGTGCAGAGAATTGGTAATGGGTTGAACCTGCTATAAATCGGGAGGTATCTTCTGCAATTTTGTCTGATAGGGACATGCAGGTATGCCTCCTTGAGGTCCAACGTTACTAGCCAAGCCTTCTTGCCCAGCATGGGAAGAAGTTGCTGTAGTGTTAGCATCTTGAATTTGGGTACTTCCAGGTATGTGTTTAGAATTGAGAGGTCCAGAATAGGTTTCCAGGCTTTGTCCTTTTGGGGAACTAGAAACAGTCTTGAGTAAAATCCTTGTCCTTGCTCCTGTGTAGGAACGTGTTGAGAGGCTCTCATGTCCATGAGAGCTGAAATTTGCTTTTGAGTCTCTGCCCATTGATTTGGTGGCAGGTTTGGCATTCCTTTTATCCTTGGCAAAGTGTGAAATTTGGAATCTGTATCCTTGAGATACAATATTTAGGACCCATTTGTCTTTTGTGATGATGTGCCAATTGTCTACAAAAAGTGCTAGTTTTCCCCCCAAGGGAGCTGCCAAGAGGGTTTTGCTTGGAAGTCTGAGGGGTAAGTCATTGTGTTTGTCTTCTGGTAGTTTGAGACCTGTCTTCTCCTCCTTTTTGGGTTGTGGCACCCCATTCTTGAGGCTGGTAAGAGCATTGTGACTGGCCTCTGCCCCTTGGGTGTCTGTATCTGCCCCTCTGTGGTCTGGCAGAAGCTGGAAAGGACCAGTTTTTGGTTGGCCAATTTCTGCTGAAACGAGGGGGTTGAACCTGTAAAAAATCCTTGACCGTCTGCATAAATTTTGCCTTATCCTCCATTTTCTTTAAAACTTCTTCTGCTTTTACACCAAATAAAACATCCTGCTGTAATGGTGCATCCAATAACTTTGCTTTAACATGATCAGGTAAAGTTTGTTCTTTTAACCAAGCATGCCTATGTATGACAGACCCTGCCACTGCTGCTCTACAAGAAGCTTCCAATGAATGAAATCCGCATTGCAAAGTATGTTTTCCCACTTGTTCAGCTGCATGCAACAAATCTTGCATTTCCTTGTAATCAGGCTGTTCTGTATGTGTGAGCATTTTTTGTTTTAACCGAGACATCAAATATTGTTAATATTTCAGCATGTGAAACTGACAATTTAAGGCCCTCATAGCT
Organism: Protopterus annectens; assembly: GCF_019279795.1. Classification (NCBI taxonomy): domain Eukaryota; kingdom Metazoa; phylum Chordata; order Ceratodontiformes; family Protopteridae; genus Protopterus; species Protopterus annectens. Next base: position 213,375,669 of record NC_056740.1, read on the forward strand.
AGAGTAGCTGAGGTATATACTTTCTTTCCCCATCTGTCTAGTGCTCTAGAATCCCTTTCAGAGGGCACAGGATTTTTAGCAATAGAGGCCTTAACCCCTTTGGGACCCTGGGAAATAGTTTCTGGGTCAGCAACAGGGCTTTTATACAGGAATTTGAGAGTCAGGGACTCTGTAGTATCTGTCTGGTTTGGCTGGTGTATGAGGTAGTGAAATCTGGGTTAAGACTAGATTCTGAATAAACATCATCCACAATGTCTAACACAGGTGGAATAGCAAGTGGTCTGTGCTGGGGTAGTAAAAGGAACTCTCGGAGCCTTTTCTATCAGAGTAATCCTGGCCTTCCCAGTGGAAATGTTCCCTCATGGTATGCAAGGTTTCCCCAAAAGAGTAGTCTTCTGGGGAAGATGCAGAAGGGATAGACCCTTCAGCATCAGAGTCTTCATAAGGGGGAAAGGAATATTCCTGTTCCTCAGAAGAGTCTGAGGAAATTGAAACCTGGTCAGAGGAAGCGTAGTCCTCCTCCTGTCCTGGCCTTTTATCAGGAGGGGTATGGGAACCCCTGATTAGGGTAATTAAGTCTTCAGCCATCTTAAGCATATGTTTCTTAGGCATGGGGCCTTGTACTGGAGACTGCTGTACAGTCTTCTTCGTTTTTACAGGAGGTTTCAGCTTTGCATAGGATTTAATAGTGAGTGTAGTCGGTCTGAAGACACCTTCTGCAACTGAAGGCGTTTCAACTGCACCGGAATCTCCTTCAGGCATGGAATCGGAGGGGCATAAAGGTAAAGGTTGTGGAGGCCTAGCAATCTCCGCTTGTGAATGGGATGTCGCCTGGGGTTCTAAATCAGCGGCCGTCAGGGGCTGCGTAGGCACCTCACTGAAAACCGGAGAACCGGCGACTGGCCTAGCACAGGCCTCGGAGTCTGGTTTGGGTCTCGGCTGCCTGTCCTTATCTTTGAGTTTTTTATGCATTCCGGTCGGTTGCTCCGACGGCATGGTATAATTAAATGTCCTACCAAAATAATGTCGGGCGAAATCAAACCGACGTTTAATAGTTCGTTTATTAAACCTAGCACAAAACCGACAACCTGTGACGTCGTGGTCTGGACCTAGGCAAGGAATACAATAAGAATGAAAGTCCTTATGAGGTATTTGCTTCCCACAAGAAATGCAATTGTTAACTTTTTCTGACATCGGACTGAGGCAAGAAAAGGTTCCCCAACGGGGTACTTAGCTTTATTGAAGACTTCGGTCTGAAATTCGATTTGAAAATCTCAGGAGTCGGCCGACCGGCACTTGCGAACTGCTTCTGCTTCGGGCACCACGCGGCAAGAAAGACTGAAGAAAATGGCGTCGGATGCATCTTATATACCCCTGGCGCACTGACGTCAGGGAAGAAACAGCAGCAACCGACGCCGGACCAAGACTTTGGAACTCTGGCCGACTGCGGGACCGCCTGACGGCAGGATAACAAGTGTGATGACTGCAGCAGTGTAACATGATGAACATCTGCCCTTCTACCACGGGTTAGAGAACAGGCAGAGAGAAAGGAATAGTGGAGTGCCAAGTGAAAGAACAGGATTGGCAGAGTTTAGATTCTAGAACAGAACAGGGTGTTAAAAAGGGATAATTTGTATTGCATATACAATACTGCATGACATCACTACAAGAATAATCATAATGAGGCTAGTGAAAAATGACTTGGAAAAGAACATCGATAAGCAATGTACAGAGGAACAATGGAATGAAATCTGCACGTCTCCCAAATGTGCAAAGTCCAGAAGGTTTAGGATTTTTGCATTAAAGTAATTACACAGGTACTTTCGTACCACAAATACACTTCAGATGCTTTTTTCTCAGGTCGAAAAGAAATGTTTTAGATGTGATGTAGAAGAGTGAGGTAACTAGGAATTTTTTTTTTTTTTTGGACAAGTTGGCAGATTTAACAAAAAAATCCCTGCAGAATACGCAGACAAACACTGAGAGAACAAATGGTTGTAACTAAGCAAATTCTTCTTCTGAGATGTGATATGGGATCCACTGCCTAGGCATAGTAAGGCTTTATTAAATTTAATGCTATCGGTTGCAAAAAAAAAAATTACTATAAAACAGAAATCAAAATCTATTCCAAACATAATGGACATTTTGAATACTGTAAAGAAAATGAAAGAAATGGAGGTGGAATCTTTAGAAAATGGGAAGAAGTAATTTTCATACAAATAAATGAAATGTATGGGAACAATACATGATGAATAATGCTCTTGAGGAGGAATACGTTTTAAGGGAATGCAGGAACCGAACAATTTATGTAATTTTGGAGTGAATGGAAATTGTTAAGAAAACATACTGCATCACAACAAAATTGGAAAGACAACTAGAATGTACAAAGTTCCTTTAGTCTTTTAAGTTTTTGTACACTATTTATAAATCTGAACCACCGATTATAGCTTTAGTTGGTCCTACTGTTGATAAACACTTAGTTAATTAGAATCCTGTTCTTTCTGATAAGGATACGTTATTCACAAGTAGAGGAAAAGTGTATACTTCTGCAACTGAGATTTTCAGAATTTTGAATTGTCAATCTCGTATGTTAATTTGTTCTGACTAACTGTAAAAGTATGAATGTTTCATCTGCAGTTGCTTCTTGTGAGGAAAAAAAAAATCTGCTTTAAACAATTTAGTTTCTTCTATCGTACAGTTCACTACTCCTTGTTTACAGTGTGTACACGACTCTACTGGTATTTCTTCCAGGGCTATGGTCACTCGTAATGTTTTGAGGAAGTTTGCATGGCTACATTCTCAGAACCTCCCAGATGATGATAAAAATGAGGTTTTAAATTCCCCTTTGGATAGAGATTTAGCTTTTGGTCCCTCTGCTGTAGAGTTGAGTAAAAATGTGATGAAAGGGATAAGCTGATTCAGAGAATCTCTTGATATTAAGTCTTCCTTCTCCAGTTTTTCTAAGGGATTCTCTAGTTCCTTATCCAGTTTTGGCAAAAATTTAATTATGATTTGTTGACCGGGAAAGTCCACTGGGTCAGGAAACCCATTTTTAATGGAGGCCCGGGAAGAAAAGCTCTAAATTACAAGTGCAAGAAGTATATAAGATAAAATATTTATACATAAACATCCATAATTTTCATACATGTTGACAAAGATTAAAAAAAACAAGTGTAAGTTGTTATATGGTCATCATCTTCTTTCGGCTGTTCCCGTTAGGGGTCGCCACAGCAGATCACCTGTTTCCATTTCTTCCTGTCCTCTGCATCTTGCTCTATCACACCAACCACCTGCATGTCCTCTCTCACCACATCCATAAACCTTATCTTAGGCCTTCCTCTTTTCCTGTTACCTGGTAGCTTCATCCTTAGCATCTTTTTCCCAATATACTCAGCATCCGTCCTCAGCACATGTCCAAACCAACGTAATCGTGCCTCTCTGGCTTTGTCTCCAAACCTTCCAACCTGGGCTGACCCTCTAATATATTTATTCCTAATCCTATCCACCCTCGTCACACCCAGTGCAAATCTTAACATCTTTAATTCTGCCACATCCAGCTCAAACTCCTGCCTTTTTGTCAATGCCACTGTCTCCAACCCATATAACATAGCTGGTCTCACTACCCTCTTGTAGACCTTCCCTTTCACTCTTACAGGTACTCTGTCACAAATCACTCCTGACACTCTTCTCCACCCACTCCATCCTGCCTGTACCCTCTTCTTCACCTCTCTTCCACACTCACCGTTACTCTGAACTATTGACTCCAAGTATTTAAACTCATCCACCTTCGCCACCTCTACTCCTTGCATCCTCACCATTCCTCTAACCTCCCTCTCATTCACACACATATATTCTGTCTTAGTCCTGCTGACCTTCATTCCTCTTCTCTCTAGAGCATATCTCCATCTCTCCAGGGTCTCCTCCACCTGTTCCCTACTCTCACTACAGATCACAATGTCATCTGCAAACATCATAGTCCACGGGGTTTCCTGTCTGATCTCGTCTGTCAACCTGTCCATCACCATTGCAAATAAGAAAGGGCTCAGAGCTGATCCTTGATGTAACCCCACCTCCACCTTAAACGCATCTGTCACTCCCACCGCAGACCTCACCGCTGTCACACTACCCTCGTACATATCCTGTACCACTCTTACATACTTTTCTGACACTCTTGACTTCCTCATACAATACCACAACTCCTCTCTAGGCACCCTGTCATATGCTTTCTCTAAGTCTACAAAAACACAATGCAACTCCTTCTGACATTCTATGTACGTCTCCATCAACACTCTCAGAGCAAAGATCGCATATGTAGTGCTCTTTCCTGGCATGAAACCATACTGCTGATCACTAATTATCACGTCTCTTCTTAACCTTGCTTCCACTACTCTTTCCCATAACTTCATGCTGTGACTGATCAATTTTATCCCACTGTAGTTACTACAGTTCTGCACATCACCCTTATTCTTAAAAATCGGTACTAAAACACTTTCTCCATTCCTCAGGCATCCTCTCACTTTCCAAGATTTCATTAAACAATCTGGTTAAAAACTCCACTGCCATTTCACCTAAACACCTCCATGCTTCCACAGGTATGTTATCTGGACCAACAGCCTTTCCATTCTTCATTCTCTTCATAGCTATCCTTACTTCCTCCTTGCTAATCCATTGTACTTCATGATTTACTATCCCTACATCATCGAACCTTCTCTCCCTCTCATTCTCTTCATTCATCAACCCCTCAAAGTACTCTTTCCATCTCCTCAACACACACTCTTCGCTTGTGAGTATGCTTCCCTCATTATCCTTTATCACTTTTACCTGCTGCACATGTTTCCTAGCTCGGTCCCTCTGTCTAGCCAATCGGTACAGGTCCTTTTCTCCCTCCTTAGTGTCCAACCTTTCATACAACTCTTCATATGCCTTATCCTTAGCCTTCGCCACCTCTCTCTTTGCCATGCACCTCATCTCCTTATACTCCTGTCTACTTCCTTCATCTCTCTGACAATCCCACTTCTTCTTTGCCAACCTCTTTCTCTGTATACTCTCCTGCACTTCCTCATTGCACCACCATGTCTCCTTGCCGTCCTTCCTCTGTCCAGATGTGATACCAAGAACCTTTCTAGCAGTCTCCCTTACTAGCTCTGCTGTAGTTACCCAGCTATTTGTAACTCTTCACTGCCACCCAGTGCCTGCCTTAACTCATCCCTGAACTCCACCTCACAATTACCCTTTTTCACTTTCCACCACTTGATCCTTGGTGCTGCCCTCATACTCCTCCTCCTCTTCTTGATAACCAACGTCATCCTACAAACCACTATCCTATGCTGCCTAACGACACTTTCTCCAGTCACCACTTTACAGTCTCCAAAGTTGTTACATGGCATAAAACATATAAAGTTTATGGGCATCAGTAATAAGTAGTACAGAGATTTACATAGTCTAGATAGGGTTAATATGATACCTTCTAAATTAATGAGCATAAGATGCATATGAAACACACTGTCCCATTCTAGCTAGATGAGGGATTAAGAGAATCAAATATAAAGTAAGACTTTATTCACAGGGAAAAATTATATTGGCATAGATAGATGACAATGTTTTGATGCATCAGACCTTGAGTATGATGGTCGATGCCTTTGTAGAATGGGGCATATTAGTTGAGATGCTTTTTTAGAGTGAGCTTATTAAGGAACCCAGTTGTGTGATAGAGGGGGGAGGGCATTCCATAGATCCACAGTGTGAGTACAGGCATTGACCAGCCCTTTTATTAGGTTTGGAGACATTTAGGATTTGTTTGTTAGTGGAACGGAGATTCCTGGTGGGGTTGTAAATTTGTAGGATAGAATGGAGAGAAGAGCATTTATCTGCATTGTGTATTAGTTTATGGGTAGTGTTAGTTGGGTGTAATGAAGGAAATGGGGGAATTCAAGACATTTTAAATCCTTATTAGCTTAACAGTGGTGAGTGTGATATGATAGTCCAGTGGCAAATTTTGCTATCTTACAGTAGCCTGACTGTAGTTTGTTACTTAGGGATGTATGTAGGTTAGTAAAAATGTGGAACCATAAAGAAGGGATGGGAGTAAGATGGTATTTGCAAGCTTTATTTTTGTGGGTTTATGCATTTATGATTTCTCTCTATAGAGTTTGCCTAGTTTTAAGGTGCTATTTTTATTGTGTTGAGAACATGTTCCTCAAAAGATAGCTTATCACCGATAGCAATGCCTGATAATTCTGCTGACTTTAGTACTTCAGTTCTTGTCCTGTTGTGGGAGCAAATTGTGAAGTCTTGTGGAGTTGGTTTGGATGAAAACAGTAATAGTTTAGATTTTGGGGGGTTAAAAGAAGTTGTGTGTCATTCAGCCAAGTTTCTATGTTTGGGGAGGCGTTTTGTGTTATTTTTTGGAGGTCAGAGAAGTTATTGGAGGAGAATATAGTGGTAGAATCATTGGCGTATTGGATGATAAGACTTTGAAGAGAGACAGAATAAAGATCATTTATGAACACATTAAGTAGCAAAGGTCACAGAATAGACCCTTGTTGGACACCTGTTTTATTGACTATGTATCCTGATTGTTTATTTTGCCATTTCACTGATTGTTGTCTGTTATTGAGATAGAGAACCAGGTAAGGGTATAATGGGAGCATCCTAAATTTGCAAGTCGCTGAATTAGTTTAGGATGTGATACCGTGTCGAGTGCTTTGGACAGGTCCAGCAAAAGTATAGATGTTAGTAGACCAGAGCCCAAAGCCTTGTTCACAGCATCAGTGAAGGACAAAAGGGCTGTAACAGTACTGTGTGCAGTTCAAAAAACATGTTGGGTAGGGGCAGAGAGATTATTTTCATAGAGGTGCTTTAGTAGCTGAATTTGTATACATTTTCCAGTATTTTAGATAATGGAGAGAAAATGGAAATGGGATGGTAGTTTTAAGTCGTTTGTGGTTCCACCTTTGTGCACTGGGGTTATAATGGATTTTTTCCAAATCTGAGGGATTATGGACTCGGTGACAGATCTGTTTATCAGAGTACTGACAGGGTAAGCTATTGCTTTGGCACCAAGTTTTAGGTATTCTGAGGGGAGGTTGTCAGCAGATAAAGAGCAATGTTTTAGTTTGCTTAATAAATTAAGTACTAGGGATGTGGGCACAGGTTTTAGGGAGAAGGTAGGAAATGCTGGGGTGCTATAATCCGTTTCATTATATACTGAGGGGGTATATGGTGGAATTAGGAGTGGAGTCTGTGGCAGTTGTCTTATAGTCAGCTCTTTCAATTGTTTTAGGTGGGGGTTTGGTGACTAGTTTGGTGATGCTGTCTACAAAGTGGGAGTTAATAATATGGGCTATGTCTTGTGGGTCTTTGTCTAGGAAAGGTGATGGGTTTTGTGGTACACCAGCATTAAGGGGTGAAGAGATTGATTTCCAGAATTTTTTAGGGTTATTTCCTGAAATAGATAATTGTGAGAAATAATTCCTTTTATCATTTTTTACTAATTTTTTTAGATTTATTTCAAAGCTGTTTGAAAGCACGTTCATTTGCTAGAGTTTTGTTTTTACACCATTCTTTCCAGGTGTGGTCTCTCGCTCAAAGTATTTGTTTAGTTGGTTTGGTCAGCCAGGGAGCATGACTGACTTTTGTCCTTTTCAGTCACACTGGGGCAAAAGTGTTTAGAGTATTGAGGAAGATCCTATTAAAGGAGTCTACTGCCTCTTTTACTGGTAAAGATTTTAATGGGGACCAGTTGTGAGCATTACAGCATTGTTAAAGGATGTTCGGTTGACATTTGTTAGATTCCTGGATGGTCTATAGGAGTGTGATTTTGGAAGCTGAGTATGGGTTCTGTGCGTAAGGGTAGGTAGATGGTCACTGAGTGTGTTCGGGAGGGTACCAGTGTTAGAGTATATATGTGGATTCAAGGCAAGGATCCAGTCGAAGGTGGATTCTGGTTGGTTGTATAGTATTCGTGTGGGGCATGTGACCAGTTGAGTTGAACCTGTAGAGATTAGTAGTACAGTTAGCAGGGAAGTCTGAGGTCATGTTTTGCAAACTGATGTTAGCATCTCCTAAAGTAATGGTTTTGATGGACAGATTTTGAGTCGTCCATGCTAAGAAATTTTCAAGAGTAGGTATGTTATGGTCTGGAGGAATATATATTACCCCTATGCATAAATTTTTATTATTGTTTATTTGCAATGATGCTAACAGAAATTCTATATTGTTGAAGGTTGGGACAGGTTTGGGAAATGATGCAATGGTTAAAAAATTGTGATAGAAAGCAGAATAAGCAGTCAGAACAAAACACAGGTAAAACAGATGTTTAAGAAGAAATGGCAAGGGAGTTCCAAAAATAAGCCTCAAATCTTCCAAAACCAAGGACAGTCCAACAGTCTGAATGCCTTTCAAGAGATTTTGTGACCCCCACCCACCATTACCCCATTGTTTTCCTTCCAGAAAGTCTGAATCTCTATTTTTCTCTTTGGTAACAGTTTCAGAAAAAATGGATTCTAAAGATCATTCATCAAGGTTACAGATAGCAGTGGGGGGAAAATTCCTCCTTTAAAGGGGGTTTTCCTCATCCCTTAGGTCAGACTCTTTCCACTGAATCTTCATCACGTTGTTCTAAGGAATGGTAGAACCAGTTCTCCATTACCTGATGGGAATTGTTTTTATTCAAGGATGTTCTTCGTGCCAAAGAAAGAAAATGCTTGTAGACCAGTTCTGGATCTTTCTTTCCTAAACCTGTTTGTGATAGTGCCACATTTCAAAGTGATATCACTTCACAACCTTTTGCCCCTTCTAAGTTTCCTAGTAACACTAGACTTAAAAGATGCTCATCAAAACCCTATGCATCCTGACTTCAGATCTAATTTGAGGTTTTGAGTGTCTGGATCACATTTTTAGTTATCTGCCTTACCCTTTGGACTAATGGAAACTAGATCAGACGGTCTTCCAAAATTTGATCCACCTGTGGGGGAGTTCCTCAAGCAGACCTTTTTGCCTTCTCTCTGGACTATCAACTGACCTGCTTCTGTTCCAGAACTCCATGCAAGAAGACCTGGAAGACAAATGCCTTTTCTTTCCCTTGGACAGGAATGTACCTATATGCTTTGCCACCCTTTCCACCAATATCCAGGTTCCTTAGGAAGATTCAGAAAGAATTCCCAGAATCATTGTGTTGACACCCTTCTGGCACAGAAAACCATGGTTATCTCTTCTTTTGGAAATGGCCAGGGACAATTACCACAAGCTATATCACAGACTAGATCTACTCACACAAGAATAGGAGGGTGGTTGATACATCCTGACATTAAATCAACATCAGTTGACTGCCTGGATGATGGTCTTGATTCCTTTTAGACACCTGTATATAGAGGATGTATTGCAGGTACTAATGGAGGCAAGAAAGCCTGCAACTAGAAAATCATATTTTAGCAAATGGAAGTAGTTTTCTGTTTGGAGCAAACAACTTAAGCAGCATCCATTCAGTGATGGTTGTTCTCTGTTTTTTCAATATTTGTAAGAGTTCCTGTCTTATGGCCTTTATTACACTGTCAAGGTTCATTTATCGGTCGTTTCAGCAAGTCTGCCCATGGATCCTCCTCTTTCAGTGCAGTCTGATGTCAAAATGTGTTTGCACAAGAGACCTCCAAGTAAACCAATGGCCCCTCAATGGGATCTTAATTTTGTGCTAGAGAAACTAACACTTGCTCCATTTGAACCAGCTAACCTGGCTGCCTTTGAAGATGAGACAAGAATTTAGTATAGACAGCTACAATGCACATCTAAATGTTTATGGCAGTGCCTGGGGTTCCCCTCTTTTTACTGAGCTAAAGAACAAAGGCTTTTTCCCAGACCATTAATGTCTCTGGTCCTATTCAGCACTGTGGGGTACCTTTTAATGGTTTAACAGCTCATTTACTTTTTCCATATTTTTCTTAAAGTTAACTGGTTAACCTCTGCTGTGCTATTATCCTCTATTAAAACATATACATTTAATTCAATTACAATAATATATATACATTTCTTTTCATTCCAGCAGGGTGCACTGTCAATAGATTTTTAACATAAGCAAACCTCATAAATACATTCTCAGCACAAGCATCAGTATAAATTAGTTTCATATACAAATAGCATACAGTTCTAATACATTTGTAATACAAGCATCTTATATAAATCAGTTTGATATTCAAATGACATATTCTTTACAAAACTCCAGCTGGCTATGCTGGCACTGCCCCATATCATCACACTCTGCAGTAGATGTCTTCCCAAAGAATGCAATAATGCATTTTTTTGGCATTTAGTTTCAGTGCATGAATTTGGCACCAGTTATTAATTTGAGACAAACCTGCCTGCAAGATGTCCAAGTCATTTGGAAATTCAAGGATGGTTTCTAGCTTGCAGTCATCTGCAAACTTAGTCAGAGACCTTAGGTGCTGGCTTTTACATCATAAAAGTAGATGCCCAGCAAGAGAGGTCCCAACACAAAATCCTTGGGGGCTCCACTGGTGACTGATCTCTTTGTGGAGATAACTTCCCAGTTTTGATTATCTGCTTCCTACCTGTGAGCCATTTGGCAATCCAGTGGGTGACTCAGGGAGTTATTCACAGTTTATTTAGCTTTTCTACTATGCCTGATTGTGGAATTGGGTCACAAGCTTTGACTAGGTTGAGGTACATGGTGTGTACCATTTTGGCTTCATCCATTGCTTTTGTCTCCACCTGAAAAAAAATCTGCCAGATTGAGTAAGAATGACCTGCCCTTGATGAATCCAAACCGAGATGGGTCCAGTGTTTGGAGGTTCCCTATGTCCTGACTGATTAATTCCATGATAAATCTTTCAATGGCTTTGCATATGAGGCTAGTCAGACTTTTGGGCCTGTAACTGTCTGGGTCTATGGAAAATACTCCTCATGCCGGGTAATGAGCGCAGCTGCTCCGTATTCACATATTACAAAACCTGTATGGAGGCTGAGACCAAACAGTGTTGTTAGGTGTGTTAACTCATGCTTCATGCTACTTAAGATGCATCCACGGATATTGTCAGGACCCATCAATTCCTTTTGACCATCTACGGCTTTTTGGAAAGGACTGGATTCTAGATGTTTTCTAGACCCTGCTACTTGGTCCTCTGTACATACTTTTATGAAGCACTGTAAGCTTGATTCCTTCTCTAGAACAAGGTCAAGCTTTGCTTGGAGCTTTCTCCAGGGGTTCTTGGGCGCTTCTCCTTCCACCTCTTAGATGTGGTAAGCTAGGGTAATCTACCCAAATGGCTAAGGCTACTGCAACAGTGATCAATATGATAAACATAGTACAGTTATTTAAGTAAACTTGCTATAACAGTAGATATTCCAATCGCCACTGCTGCAGTAGCTACTCCCTCCCATCACCCACCTTGTTTTTTTGTTTTTTTTTTTTTGGTGTGTTTTTTTGACAGGGTGTGTACATTAATTTTTTGTTTTTGTTTCTGGTATTGTTTTAGGACTCAGCCTCCCTCTCTGTATTAGCAGGAAAGCTCTGAAAGTTCTAGCACCAAAGTTTATCTTTTAGTCACCTCGGCTTGAGCTGCCTGACATTTTGAGGCATGCAGAAAGTGCCCTGAAGCTTTTGAAGCTTGCTAGCTGTTACATCGGATATAACCCATACAGTTAAGGCTACTGCAACAATGCTCCTTCAAACATCTATTGTTATGGTAAGTTTACTTACAAAATTATACAGTCACATTCATTAAAGAAAACAAAACATAAGTTTCCAATTTTGTTGTTAAGCAGTACGTTCTCAATTTCGATTCACTCCGAAATTACATAAAAATTGTTCGGTTCCTGCATTCCCTTAAAACATATTCCTCCTCAAGAACATTATTCATCATGTGTTGTTCCCACAACCCATTTATTTCTAGGAAAACTGCTTCTTCCCATTTTCTAAAGATTCCACCTCCAGTTCTTTCGTTTTTTTTTTATACAGTATTCAAAATTTCCATTATGTTTGGAACAGATTTTGATTTCGGTTTTGTAATAATTTCTTTTTTTTTTTTAAACCAATAGTATTACATTTAATAAAGCCTTACTATGTTGTAGGCAGTTCAGATCCCATATCACATCTCAGAAAAATAATTTGCTTAGTTACAACCATTTGTCCTCTCAGTGTTTCTGCCAATGTACTCTGCAGGGATTTTTGTTAAATTTGCCAACTTGTCCAAAAAAAAAAAATTCTAGTTACCTCTCTCTCTCACATCACATCTCAAACATTTCTTTTCTACCTGGGAAAAAAAGCATATGAAGTGTACTTGTGGTATGAAAATACCTGTGTAATTACTTTCATGCAAAAATCCTAAATCTTCTGGACTTTGCACATTTGGAAGTGCAGATTTCATTCCACTGTTCCTCTGTAAATTACTTATCCATTTTCTTTTCCCAGTATTTTCTCACTAGCCTCATTAGGATGCAATATTGCATATGCCCTACTAATTATCCCTTTTTAACACCCTGTTCTGTAAAATCTACTGAAAACTCTACCTGAGCTGTTCTTTCACTTGACACTCCACTATTCGTTTCTCTTTGACTATTCTCTAACACGTGTAGACAGGCAGTTTCTTACCTGCTATCCAAACTTCTGTTTAGCCTCATCCCACTCTGTTTCCTTTCCCTGACAAATTATTTGCTGCTTCTACCTTGGTACCTTCACAAATTTCCTCCAGGAAATTCCGAACCCCTTTGCTTTTTTTTTTTTTTTTTGTAATTGCAGACTACTTCTTCTTTAGGCTTTTCCTGGTTAGAGGTCACCACAGAAGATCACCTGTCCACTCATGATTGGCAATGGAGTTTTACGGTGTTGAGTTGCCAACCCGGCGCCCAACCTTCCACAGAAGGCACACACACGCACGCACTCATACCTAGGGCCAATTTAGAGTATCCAATCCACCTACAGCATGTATTTGGGATGTGGGAGGAAACCAGATCACCCGGAAGAAACCCATGCGACCACAGGAAGGACATGCAGACTCCACACAGAAGTCACCCCATCAGAGGATCGAACCAGACAACCTCTTGCTGTGAGGCAGCAATGCAAATTGCTGCACCACCGCAGCCGCCCTTGTAGTTGCAGACGTGTGTAAAAGTAAAATTTCCTTTCTCCATTCCTGCATTGTCTAAATTCTTAGCATATGTTTTTTTCCTGATTTGAATATAATCTGTATGGCTATTTTTCTAAAGCATTTGCATCTAAAATTATAGCCATTTATCTCTTGACCACTACCCCCATCATCAGATAGATATAGACGTGCTTAGTTTTCCTTCAAACAGGAAAAAGGGGGCCAACAATGTTACTAATAGCCACAGCAGCAGCTTCCCCAGAGATGGACACTGCATTCTGACAACCCTAACTGCTCCCTCTCCAAGGGCAGACAAGATGGTCTCTTCCCTTGCCCACTGAGAGGACCACAACAGCAGCAAAGGACGTGGATAACCACTACTCCACACTGGTTGTAGGTGTTACACCAGAGAGATCCAGGGTAAAAAAGATAAGTGGTCTGAGGTGCAACAAATGACCCATGCAGAGTCACCAACTGTTGTGGCAAAGGTGGTTTGCTTAACTTTCTTTTTTTGCGGCTGGAAGGACCGCCAATGGAACTGGAAGTTTGTTCCATAGTCAAGCCTCAAATGGGGCTTCTTTCCCAGGAAGACAAACATCAAATCCCAGTAAAAACTGCAAAAGTCACTCTTTTTCAAAGAAAAACCTAGTAAAAAAGCACTTTAAAACACTTTGCTAGCCCAAAAATGTAAAACAAACAAGTTCTCCACAGAAAAATGGCTTTCAGATACTTTATGTAACTTTTAAACTGACAGGAAAAAAAAAAAAAGAAAAAAAAGAGTGCCCTTTTAAAAGTGTGATACAGTCTCTTAGCAGTCTGTTAATAAATAAATCATAGCTTTAAAATAACTTTCCTGAAGAGGAAAGTGATTAAACGCATTTAGAAAATGGAGTGATTTCCCCCCAAGGGAATTTACCTGCCTAGCAAAAGATTACCAAGCTGATCGTTGATCCACAAAAACCTTAGAGGAGCACACTCTTCGAGGCAATAAAGCACTGGGAGGCGTGGCTCCCAAACTTGTCTTTTAGCCAGCTCACTGAGTTTCCTGACAGACTGGATGTGTGGACGGTGAACTGAAGCTTTGAAAGTTGGCCGGCTGTTATATCCCTAGCAGGATACAACTCACATAACCAAGGCAACTGCAGCAGTGATCAATATGATGAACATCTCATGTTATAGCTTAGAAAGAGTTGATTTATTTACTGCAGTTGGACGACCAGGTAGAAAGGCAAGATGACTGACCCTTCTGAATAATGACTTGGGCTCTAAGGGGGATCTATATCATATGAGCGAATCGCACAAACTGCGAACGTTCATAATATCGAACGTACTGGACCTCAAAGTGCTTTGTCTGAGATCGCGGTACAGTGAAGAATGGGATATTTGCCCTTTCCTCACTGCAGTGCAATCTCGGAGTTGGAATATATATTTAGTGGGGGGTGCAGCCCCCACAATAGGAAGTTCGAGGTCCGGTACGTTTGAAATTATGAGCGTTCGCAATTTGTGCGATTCGCTCATATGATATAGATCCTCTAAGGGAGCAGCTAACAAATGACATTTCAGGAAAGACATTTAAAAGGATTTGTTAACTGAAGATCAAAGGCATGAAAGCTTTAACAAATAATGTGTCTGAAGAACAAATAGAAGATAAAGTACAAATGGGTGAGGGAGATAAGTACATATACAGACAGCACGTTTCAGGTATGAGAAATGGGTAAGGCAGGTAAGAAAGAAATGGAAGTTAAGAAAAGGAAAAAAGTTTAGGACCATTTCTTCTGGAGAAATTGTGAAGGGTAGGAAATGAAAGATAAAAATTATTTCTCCAAACCGAAGGAATAACGTTGGTTATTAAATGTTAGTATAGTAAATTACACAAGAAGGTTATATATAACCAAATGTTATGGAAACCTGAAGACAGAAGTTATAGTATTAATGGATACCAAATGTACCCCTCAGGATATAATACAGAAAAATAAAATGATAGTGGGAATTTAGGGACAGATTTATGATCAGCTATATATAGTAGTACTGTTAAAAATGTTCTTTTTGATGAAATTAATAGTTAAGCTTGAAGAATTGTGTGTGGTGGATGTGAGAATTAAAGCTTTCTGAATTACTGGAATTTATGCTCATACTTCAGTTACTTATTGAATTTATGTTCATATATTAAATGGAGAGGAAACTATTTGTTGGCAACAAAGTCTTATGTTATGGAGAAGGAGTGTGAGTGTAACTCTGGTAGGTGGTTTTAAGTGGGATTAACTAAAGCTATATCCACTGGGTCAGGTTTCTTAACAGTGTATAAAAATTGAAAAGACTGAGGAACGTTATGCATCCTATCTGACCTTAGGAAAAGAAAAGTACACTTGTGTAAGTACTTACCATAACAGTAGATGTTTTAACAGATCACCGTTGCAGTAGCTCAAGCTATTTGGATTACATTCTGCCAAGGATACAGTCAGCTGGCCATCATACCAAAAATTAAGGCATTTTCCACACACTACCAAATATCATAAGGCATTTTCCACACACTAACTGCCAGGAAAGTACAGTTTTGTACCTACCATAAATGTAGATGTTATAGAGTGCTTATACAGCTGCAGTCATAACAGGTGGGTTTTCCTGCCGTCAGGCGGGTCCTCGGTCGGCCGAATCCCAAATTCTAGGTCTGGCGTCGGTTGTCTTCGCTTCTTCCCTGACGTCAGTGCGACAGGGGTATAAAAGAACCAGCCGACGCCATTTTCTTCAGTTTTTCTTGCCCCAGATGTCAGGTGCCCCCAGAAAGAAGGCAAAACATAAATTTATGTAATAAAGCAAATGCAATATAATCAAAAAAACAGTAGTTGTAAGCAAATACACCATAAAAGAATACCCCAATGAGGTTGTATGAGGAGGTGTTAGCCATAAGGTCTGTCCCAAGAGGGGATGGAGGGAGGGAAACCTGGACCGCAGCTGTATAAGCACTCGAACATCTACATTTATGGTAGGTACAAAACTGTACTATGTTCATCGTGCATACAGCTGCAGTCATAACAGATGGGTAGAATCCCAAAGCTAATAAATGGGTGGTAGGCACTAAGTGGAACTAGGTGGAGCCAGGATGCCCTGCAAGACTGCAGTGGCAAAGCCCGCTCTAGTTTTGGAGTATAATGGTAGGTGATAGTGCTTGGAGAAAGTATGTACAGAACTCCAAGTGGCTGCTTCCAAAATATCCTTTGTAGGAACCCCCCTGAGGAAAGCTGCAGAGGCAGCTGTGGCCCTTGTGGAGTGAGATCTGATGCCTGTAGGTACAGTTTTACCATGAAAAGAGTAACAAAAGCGTATGCAGTGGGCTATTGTCTGTTTGAAAATGGGCTTCCCTTGAGCACCTGTAGCATAGGACACAAAGAGTTGCTCTGTTCTTCTGAAAGGCTTTGTTCTGTCTAAATAATAACGGAGCTGTCTGTGAATGTCCAAGGAATGTAGTAGCCTCTCCCCTTTGTTTTGTGGATTTGGGTAAAATGTAGGTAAGTGGACAGCCTGATTCAAGGCTACCCTGGATACTACCTTTGGCATAAATGAAGGATTGGTTCGTAAGGAAACTCTGTCCTGATGGAAAATGATGAGGGCTTGAAGTTCCGAAACCCTGCGTGCTGAGGTGATAGCTAGAAGGAAGGCTGTTTTCCATGACAAATACTGCAGATCTGTTGAAGCAGCTGGCTCAAAAGGAGGCAGGGTTAGTTTTTCTAGAATTAAACTGAGGTCCCAAGCAGGTACTGGTTGCTTCCTTGGGGGTTTTATATTCTTAGCCCCTCTGAGGAACTGTCTTAAGAGAGAGTGAGAGAATAAAGGAGGATCAGTGTTGTACTCTGCAGAAATGGCTGAGGCATGGATTTTGATGGAGGAGAATGAAAGTCCACTGCTTAGCAGCTCGGCTAGGTACTGTAGTATTTGAGGCAAATTCAGTATTCCAGGATTCTGACCCTTTTTCTGATTCCAGACACAAAACCGTTTCCATTTTGCGGAGTAGGCTTTTCTAGTAGAAGGCCTTCTGGCCTCCAAAATGACATCCTGCACCTCCTTGGACAGTAAGGTCTGCTGTGAATTTAAGGAATCCTCCATGCGGCTAGATTGATTGTTTTCAGCTGAATGTGAAGAGTTTTGAAGTTGTGCTGAGTCAGTAGAAGGGGCATTAGAGGCAGGATCCATGGTGGGGAATGCATCAAGCTCCTCAGGAGTGGGTACCAGTGTTGTCTTGGCCAGTCTGGAGCAATGAGAATCATCTTTGGTCTGTCTGCTCTGGCTTTTAATAGAACTTTGGCCAGCAGTGGAAGAGGTGGAAAGGCATAAACCGTCATTGTTGTCCAACTGAAAGAGAGTGCGTCTACTTTCCAGGCCTGTGGATGAAAGGTCCTTGAGCAGAATTTTGTCAATTGGTAATTTCTGTGGGTGGCAAAGAGATCTATGTCTGGCCTTCCCCATGCTTGAATTATCATTGTAAAAACTTGAGGATGCAACTTCCATTCGTGTGGATCTGTCATATTTCTGCTCAGGTTGTCTGCCAGTGTGTTTTCCTTCCCTGGCAGGAATTGTGCTTGAAGCTGGATTTGCAATTCCAGAGCCGTGCTCCAAAGGGACATGGCTAGTCTGCACAGGGGATATGAATGAGTTCCTCCCCGTTTGTTTATGTACCACATCACTGCGGTGTTGACTGTTCTTATCAATAGCTGTCCTGGACGCAGTAGGTCTTTGAAAGCCATAATAGCATTTATTACTGCTAGCATTTCTTTTTGATTGATGTGTAGGTGCTTTTCTTTTTGTGACCATTTGCCCTGAATGCACCGATCTGTCATGTGCGCCCCCCCAGGCGTAGTCCGAGGCGTCTGTTGTGATGACTTGATTTGCTTGAGGCTTGCAGAATGGGAGACCTGTGTTTCTTTGGCATGCTTGAGCCCACCACAGAAATTCCTTTTGAAGACATGGAATCAGTGGTATAATTGTTTCCAAACTGTGGCTGTGTTGAGACCATAGGTTTTTTAGGTACCACTGAAGTTTCCTCATATGCAGCTTTGCACATGGGATTAGCAGGATACAAGATGCCATGAATCCCAGAGCCTGCAGGATTTTCCTTGCAGTCAGCCTGGTGAAGGTTGCCAGTTTTCTGAAGTATTGAGTTAGTTGCCCTTGTTTCTCTGGCGTGAGGTAGGCCATCTGGGTATTTGTATTCAAGCTGGCACCCAGGAAAATTATTGTTTGAGAGGGTATTAGCCTTGATTTCTTTTTGTTGACTGTGTATCCCAGAGAATTCAACAACATTATTACTAACGCCAGATGTTTCAGAAGTATGTGTTTGCTGTCCGCTTGGATCAGGCAGTCGTCCAAATATGAGAATATTTGTATCCCTTGAAGTCTGCAGTAGGCAATCACTGATGCCAGGCATTTCGTGAACACTCTGGGCGCAGTAGATAAGCCAAAGGGCAATGCAGAGAATTGATAATGGGTTGAACCTGCAAGAAATCTGAGGTATCTTCTGCAATCTTGTCTGATTGAGACATGCAGGTATGCCTCCTTGAGGTCCAATGTTACCAGCCAAGACTCCTTACCCAGCATGGGAAGAAGCTGCTGTAATGTGAGCATCTTGAATTTTGGCACAAGTAAAAATGTATTTAGGATGGATAGGTCCAAAATAGGTCTCCAATCTTTGCCCTTCCTTGGTACCAGGAATAGTCTGGAATAAAAACCTTGACCCTGTTTTTGTGCAGGTACCTCTTGAATAGCTTTGATGTCCATGAGATCTGAAATTTGTTTTTGTGCCTCTGCCCTTTGATTGTGTGGCAGGTTTGGCATGCCTCTCATTTTTGGAAGGGTGTGAAAGTGGAATCTGTAGCCTCTGTCTATAATGTCCAGGATCCATTTGTCTTTTGTGACAGTATGCCAATTTTTCGAAAATAATGCCAGTTTTCCGCCTAAAGGTGCTGCCATTTGAGCCTTGCTTGGCATGCAAAGGGGAAAGTCATTGGTTCTGCTTTCTGAATGGCTGTGAACTATCCTCGCCACCTCTCTGTGTAGGTGCTTGCCATTGTCTGCCTCTAAATGATCCTTGAGATTGCCCTCTACCCCTCGGGCGCCTGTATCTACCTCTTTGGGGTCTGTCTGTGGCTGGAAAGGACCAATTTTTTGAAGGCCAATTTCTACTGAAACATGGAGGTTGTACCTGTAGGAAATCTTTCACTGTTTGCATTGATTTTGCCTTTTCCTCCATTTTCTTTAATACCTCCTCAGCTTTAACACCAAACAATACATCTTTTTGAAGAGGTGCATCTAGTAATTTAGCTTTGACATGATCTGGTAAGGCTTGCTCTTTGAGCCAAGCATGTTTACGTATGACTGATCCTGCAACAGCAGCTCTACATGAGGCCTCTAAAGCATCAAAACCACATTGCAAGGTATGTTTACCCACTTGCTCTGCACTATGTAACAAATCCTGCAACTCCTTGTTCTGGTTGTTCAGGTTGTGACATTTTGCTTTTCAACTGTGATAACAGAAACTGTTGGTACTTCAACATATGGAACTAACAGTTTAATGCCCTCATGGTTAAGGTGGCCGAGGTGTATTCCTTTTTTCCCCCACCTTTCTAAAGCTCTGGAATCTCTCCCTGAAGGTAATGGATTTTTAGCAGTGGAGGCCTTAATTCCCTTGGGACCCTGTGAAATAGTTTCTGGGTCCGCCGCATGGCGTTTGTATAGGAATTGGTGTGAATCAGGAACCCAGTAATACCTGTCAGGCTTGACTGGAGCTGGAGGTAAAGAATCTGGGTTAAGGCTGGCCTCCGAATACACATCATCTAGTATGTCTAAGACAGGAGGTATAGCCAGAGGCCTGTGCTGAGGGAGCAAGAGGAAATCCCTAAGCCTTTTCTTGGAGTCCGAGTACTCTTGGCCTTCCCAGTGGAAGTGTTCCCTCAAGGTATGTAAGGTTTCCCCAAAAGAGAAATCCTCAGGGGGGAGACAGAGGGAATGGACTCCTCTGCATCAGAATCTTCAAAAGGGGAGTATGAATGTTCCTGGTCTTCAGAATGTTCTGAAGTAATGGAGGCCTGGTCCGAGGAAGGGTATTCTTCCTCCACTCTGGGCCTTTGGTCCGAGGAGGGTTGAGAACCCCTGATAAGAGTAATCAAATCCTCAGCCATTTTGAGCATCTGCTTTTTAGGCATGGGGCCTAGAGAGGGGCCCTGTGGAGCTTGTCTTTTAGTATGCATGGCTGCTTTAGACTTAGTGAAAGCCTTGATGGAAAAAGAAGAAGAAGGCCTGAAGACACCTTGAGAGGTGGCAGGCCTGTCTAAACTCTGAGTTTCTCCGCCAAGAGTGGCTTTGGTATCTATAGCCAGGGTGTGGGCCGAAGAGCCTGCAACCTCGGGAACAGAAGACACCGCCAATGAAGTGTCATCAGTAGTCAGGAGCTGCGTAGGCGCCTCGCTGAGAACCGGAGCACCTGTTGTCGGCTTTAGCGTGGTGTCGGTAGAAGTCGCGGCCCTCGTATGTCGGTCCTTATCTTTGTGTCTTTTACTTAAAATTGGAGTCGGAGTATCCAACGACATAATGTAATTAAACTTTTTACCAAAAAAGTGTTGGGCGAACTCTGCCCGACGCTTAATAGTGTGTCTGTTGAATGTAGCACAAAAACGACAGGCCGAGACGTCGTGGTCTGGGCCTAAGCAAGGTATACAGAGGGAATGGAAATCCTTATGCGGTATTTGCTTCCCACATGAAATGCAATTATTAACTTTGTCTGACATTGGTCTGAGGCAAAAAAAGTTTCCCCAACGGGGTACTTAGCTTTCAAGAAGTCTTCGGTTGAAAAATATTCGTAATCTCAGGAGCTGGCCGACCGGCACTTGCGAACTGCTTCTGCTTTGGGCACCGCGGGGCAAGAAAGACTGAAGAAAATGGTGTCGGCTGGTTCTTTTATACCCCTGTTGCACTGACGTCAGGGAAGAAGCGACGACAACCGACGCCGGACCTAGACTTTGGAATTCGGCCGACCGAGGACCTGCCTGACGGCAGGAAAACCCATCTGTTATGACTGCAGCTGTATGCACGATGAACATCTAGAACAGAACTCTACATGAAAACAGTTAAGAGCGCCAATAGCTTCAGAGCTTTCAATCCCTAAGAAGGGGGATAATAGACTCCCTGAAATGAAAAATGCTAGGAAAATGGAAACTTAAAACAGCAGTAACTCTACACAAAGGTAAATGCAGCCATATCCTATCAATACAAAAAACTAAAACATGGTGGCTGGAGCAAGGGGATGGTTGCAAGGGGATGGTTACTACAACAATGACCTATTAGAACATCTACTGTTATGGTAAGTTTACTTACACAACTGTACCTTGTTCAACATTAAAGCACTGTTCCAGTAGCCTCAGTTATTGGCATCACCAGAGGTCAGATCCGAAACCACACCTCATATTCAGGTACACCATAGTTTACAAACCAAAAATGGAGGAGGAAGTAAATTAATAATTCGGGATCCCTTAGAGAATGGTCCTAGCAAAGCTTGTTCTGGACATGGAAAAGGAATCCGAATTTACAGTGCTTTGTAATTGTATGTAGAGAGGACCAAGTTGCATTTAAAATGCTTCTAGAGTCCACTCCTTTCCAGAAAGCCACAGAAACCAAATCCATGGTGGAATGGGCCCTAATCCTGCCTGGAAGTGGTGTATTAAGGTGAGAATAGCAAAAGGAAAGCATGAGAAAACCATCAAGAAACTGTCTGCTTTGACACTAGTTGCCCTTCTCTCTTATCTTCATGGGAAACACACAACTGATTGACTTTCCTGAAGGAGTGAATTTTGTCTTGGCAGTATCTGTGCTGCCTAGGGACATCTGGAGTATGAAGAATTCTCTCTCCCTTCTTCTAGGATTCTGGAAAAATACAAGATGATGACTAGACTCGCTCCAGGTAAACAGTGAAACCACTTCAGTCATAAAAAGGATTAGTTCTTAAAGAAACCCTGTCCTTGTTGAAAATACAGTAGGACTGACTAGCCATAAGTGTTTTTGAACTTGGAAACTCTAGCAATACGTAAAAGTCTCTTCCATGTTAAGAACCTCAATTCAGTCAGATAAGCTTGTTCAAATGGAAGAGTAAGCTTCTCTAGCACAAAATTCATATCCCAAGGAGGAAGCACCCATTTTCTAGATGGACAGATGTGTAAAACCCCTTCTACAACTGCTTGACTTGGGAACAGGAAAAAAGGGGAAGGTCCAAGGGCAGATAAACAGAAATGGCAGACAGATGAATCTTGATAGAAGAGTAAGAAAGGGCAGTGGGCAACTCACAAATAATCAGGAACCAAAAGCAGCCAGATCTTAAAAGGGTCCTGTTTCTTGAAATGGAAACTAGAAAATCTTTTACACTTAGACCCTTATGATTTTCTAATAACAGGTAATTTAGCCTCCTTCAGTGCCTGCTGGACATCCTCAGAAAAATAAGTATCTAAACGTATCAAAATTCTCATGGCCAGTGCCGCTATGATGGTGTAGAGTGATAAAGCCCTGACTAAAACCCCAACCAACCCAGGTTGCTCAGGCAACTGACTGAACAGCAGGGAAGGGTTGGCATGCCCACCTAAGGCAGGAGGGTTCTCGTTGATACACTCCCAAATGGGAGCCATGGTCTAAAAAGGGGAGCTGCCCTCAGACGTAATCAATGAGTGTGGGAGGTAGGTCATATATAACCCACCCTTGATGGAAGCACAGACCAGCCAAGCCCCCAGGACACCCTCAGGATCCACAACCAACTCCAGGGAAAAATGGAGTACATCTGTGGGGGTTGGAGAGCTACCAGACCCAGCATAGACATGGGTATGGAAGCCAGGCCGGTAAAGATGAGGTCTGAGGGGACAAAAAAGTCTCCGATCCAGGCAGTCAACAAGCAATTTCAGGTTGCAGTGTATCAAACAACCAGTCTTGTGTGAGTAAATCCATTTGATGAGAAACTATTGATAACTGCCTTGTCCTGTTCCACAGACTACTGGTAATTGCCCCTTATCCAGTTTCAAGAGAACAAAGAACCACTGCTGCCCAAGCCAAAAGGGAGTTGTCACCATCATCCATGAGGAGTCCTTCTGAACCTTTAGAAGAACCTGGATATCACTGGAAAGGGTGAAAAGGAAGAACAACTTTGCAAGGAAAGTACAACTTTGCAAGTCCTACTTAACTAGAACAGTAGATGTTCAAATTCTTCACTGCCACAGTGACATTTTGGGTCATCTGTTAAGGTAAACCAGTACTGGCCAGATTTTAGAAGCTCAGACTCCCACCCTCTCTCTATGTGACAGATGACTGGCTAAAGCATATCCTGAGAGGGAAGCCTTCAACTGTCACAGGAAGCAAGTATTTAGGATTTTTCACTTCCACGAAAAAGGAAAGGAAAATACCTGAAGCCAGAATCATCCAAGCAAAGTAAATCTGCAGCCAATCATGACACCATATAAAAGACTAATCCAACCACCAAATCAAAGAGGATGAGACTTATTTCAACTATGCATAATTTGGTGGATTGTAGGTGGGTGCTGCCACTGAGGCAGTGAGGAATTCAAACATTTACTATTACAGATAAGCAGGACTTATGCAACTGTACTATGTTCATCACTCCCACTGCCTCAGTGGCATTTTTGGTAGATTTCCAAAGCTTGCTGTACCTATGAAGTGAAAGGATAAGGATTTAGCAGCCCCTAAAGAATGGTCCTAGCAAAGTCTGCTCTGGACCTTGAAAAAGAATCCAGTATGTAGTGCTTTATGAAGGTATGAACAGAGGACCAGGTTACTGCCCCTAGAATACGTCCCGAGTCCACACCTTTCCAACATGTCATCGAAGATAAGACCCTAGTTGAGTGAGCCTTAACTTTGTCTGGAAGAGATTTATCACATGGGTATAATAGAAAAAAAAAAAAAAAACAAACAAAAAAAAAAAAAAAAAACAGAGGATGACCATTGCACAACAGCTTGCTAAGAGACAGGTTGATCTTTCTTACCCCCTAGCTCCCTTATGAGGGACAAACAGCTGGTCAGCATTCATAAACAGCTTTGTTTCGTCGAGATAGTACCTGAGCTGCCTGTGCACATCCAAGGTATAAGAAATAACTTTCTCTCTTGTTTCTTGGATCAGGATACAATACTGTGAAATTGATGGCTTGATTCAAGGTAATTTCAGGCAACTTTGGGCATGAATGATGGATTAGTGAATAGGACAACTCTGCCCTTGTGAAAAATCAGATTGGGTTGGCCCACCACAAGAATATGAGGCTTAGAGACATGCCCTGCAGATGTCAGAGCAATGAACAAAACAGCATTCCAAGTAGCAAACCATTAAGCTGCATGCAGAGGCAGGTTTAAAAGGAGGCCAGGTCAATTTTCAAGAACAAAGCTGAGAACCCAGGGAGGAAGAATTTGCTTTTGAGGGTGTCTTAATTGCATCAGTCTTTTCATAAACTGCCACAAAAGGAGATGAAAGAGGAGATCTATGGGCAGGACAAAATGATTGTGCTGCAAGATGGACTTTGATAGAAGCATATGACAAAACCATGTCTAAGCAGCTCACACAAATGTTTCAAAAACTATAGGGGTAAAAACCCTTCCAAGCTCTCTGTTAATGGCTAGGGCACCACCAAGAAAATCTCTTCCACTTGCAAATGTAAAATTTTCTAGCTGCAGGTTTTCTTGCCTCCTTAAATACCCACTGTACATCCTCATGGAACAAGTGCCTGAAAGGTATCAAATCAGAATCATCCAGTCTGTCAGTTGCAATTGCTCTAAGTTGGGTGTACCACTCACCTCTGATGCCGTGTGAGCAGATCCAGTCTAAGGAAGCTTTTAGTAATCATCCTTGGCCAATTCCATTACATGGAAGAACCAACTCTTCTGGGCCAAAAAGAGGTTTAGGGTTATCACAATGATCTTTGGTAATTCTTTCTGAATTTTTAGAAGTACCTTGGGAATCGCTGAAAAGGGTAGAAATGCATACAAGAACATTTCAGACCACAGGAAAGATACAGTGTCGGTCTTCCAAGCATGGATGAAAGGATGCAGTCAACAGAATCTTTTGTCTGTTTTGAAAGGAGGCAAATAAATCTACTTCAGGTGTTCCACAAATCAGAGTCAAGTCATGGAAGACCTCTACATGGAGCTTTCAATCATGAACGTCTGTCCTGGATCTGCTTAGTCTATTTGCCACTGGGTTATGCTCTGACAATGTACGAGGCCTGAAAAGTCAGAATGCTGTAGAGCCAGTCCCCAGGCCAACACTGCCAAACAGTAAAGAGAGGATATCCTTGTACTCCTCGCTTGTTCAAGTATTACATCATGGTAATGTTGTCTGTAACCAATACAAGAGGACCCAGAGTCCATAAGTGGTGAAGAACTTTAAAGACATGACTCACTGCCAACATCTCTTCACTGCCAACATCTCTTTTTATGTTTATGTGCTCTGGCATGTCCTGAGGACCCCACAAGCCTTGCACTAAACTCCCATGGACAAACACTGCTCCCCACTCAAATTTTTGAGAGTGTCTGTTTGGACAGATTGGACTGGAGTCTGAAGAGAGAGAAAGGGAGTCTTGGATTCAGATAGAGATGATCCCTCCATCACTGCAGTTCCAGTTTCACAACTCCCAGTACTGGTAACTGGAAATCCAAGGGATAAAGATGTTGGGTCCAATAATTCTTTAAGTATTACTGAATTTTTCTCATGAGTAGTCTGGCTAGTGGTACTCATCAGGATCACTGATGCCATGAGACCAAGAATTCTGAGGAACACTCTTGCGGAGGCCAAGTTTAGGAGACAGAAATCCCAGAAAATGCCCAGATAAGTCAGAACTTTGTCTTCTGGCAGGAAGGCCATCTTTACACTGTCTGTCCAACACAACCCAGGAAAACAATTCATTGAGAGGGTGTAAACATTTTTGAATGTTCAATTTGAAGCCCAGGTAGGAAAGAAGGGATGTGACCTTGTCAAAACACAAGCACCTAGACCCAGAATTTGCACAAATCAGCAATTTGTCTAAATAAGGAAAAATGCTGAAATCCAGGGTTCTGTAAATAGGCAACCACTGGGCCAGACACTTTGTAAAACACTCAAAGTGCTACATAAAGCCCAAAGGATGATGCAGAAAACTGATAATGTATGCTAGATAAACTTTTAGTTATGTACTTACCATAACTTTAGATGTATGGGATCCATCTCGCCTACATTCTCTACAGATGGGTTCGGAGCCGATCCTCGGCTCCGACTCGGCCGCTATACAATAGAACGCAGTCTCTTATTGGCTGAGTTACCTCGTATCCCAGGATGCACCACTACTGCTTCCCCAGATCTTGTTTGTCCGCACACATGCGCACACACATAGACTATTGTTATAACATTCCCAGGTGTTTCAAGAGAGGAAGAAGTTGAATTCGGATCGTCCGGTCTCTTCTGGTCTACGAGGCAGGGGGAAGGAGGGTGGGTTATTAGGAATGTAGGCGAGATGGATCCCATACATCTAAAGTTATGGTAAGTACATAACTAAAAGATGTAATGTGATCCTATCTCGCCTACATTCTCTACAGATGGGACAGCGTCCCTAGCACCTAATTCCTGTGTGGCTCACTGGAAAACGCTCCTGAGAACCGTGGAACCGAAGGAAGCTCGACCCCTAGATGCCACATCCAATTTGTAGTGAGAAATAAAGGTGTGTAGAGAAGACCACGTAGCAGCCGCACAAATGTCACTAATAGAGAGCTTGGAATGAAAGGCTGCCGAAGTGGCCATAGCCCTGGTAGAATGAGCTTTCACTGGAACTATAAGCTCCTTATTTGAAATGAGATAAATATGACTGATACAGTCTCTGATCCACTTGGCAATAGTGACTTTTGTGACGGCTTTGCCTAATTTACTATCCGAAAAGGACACAAACAGTTGATCTGATTTTCGTGCTTGGTGTGTCCTACCAAATAGAAACGTAATTGTCTGTGCACGTCTAAGCTGTGAAAGGTATATTCAGCTCTGTTTGAATACTTAGGGAAAAAGACCGGTAATTCCAGTGATTGTTGCAAACAAAAGTTAGAACAAACCTTTGGTATAAAGGATGGGTTTGGTCTAAGAGATACTCTATCCTTGTGAAATACCAGGTATGGTGGTTTGACACATAGGGCTTGAAGTTCTGAAACTCGCCTGGCTGATGTAATAGCAACTAGAAGAGCAGTCTTCCAAGAAAGAAATTTTAAGTCACAGGTTGCTGCCAGCTCAAAGGGAGATGAGGTTAATGCACCTAACACCACGTTAAGGTCCCACGGTGGTGCAGGATGAGATATAGGGGGCCGTAGAAGCCAAGCTCCTTTAATAAAAGCTTTGCACAACTTGTTGCTCATTAAAGGTGGTTCTACGCCCTCGTGAAAATTGGAAATAGCAGCCAATTGAACTTTGATGGTAGACACCGAACAACCTTGGTTGAACAGGGAAGCTAAAAACTTTAGTACCTCTGACACCGAGGCTGTCATAGGGTCTAATCCTCGGAGTTGGGCCCAAATAGCAAACCTCTTCCATTTATTGCTATACATCTTTTTAGTAGAAGTCTTGTGGGCCGAGGACAAAATATGCATGACTTCAGGGTCGAAAGAATGGCTCCTAACTATGGTCGGAAGAGGAGTAGCCAAGCTGCTAACTTCAATGAATGGAGGGACTGATGGAGCTGTCCTGACTGATGTGTCAAGTGGTCCGGAACTTGGTCCAGGAACCAGGGACCCTCCAATGCATATTTGTGAAGAAAGGGGAACCAGACTTGATGAGGCCAGTATGGGGCGATTAGAATCATTTTGCTTCCCAAGCGAATCGCCTTCTGAATCACCTTGGGGAGAAGGGGAACCGGTGGAAAAGCGTATAGCAGACCGGGGGGCCAAACTTGGACTAGAGCATCCTTGGGGATCTCCCCCGGAACTGGGGTGAGAGAGAAGAACTGCTGGCATTTCGCATTGAGGAGAGTTGCGAAGAGATCGCAACAAGGAGCTCCCCATCTCGTGAAAATCTGTGCTACCACTCTGTCGTTCAAGGACCACTAGTGAGGGGAGAGAATAGTTCTGCTCAGTCTGTCAGCTATCACGTTGGATCTCCCCGGAATGTGTGTTGCCACTAGGAAACGTTTGGTAGCAATCGCCCAATCCCATACCTTCATGGCCTCTCTGCAAAGGGGGTAAGACCTGGTCCCTCCTTGCTTGTTTAAGTACCAGACTACCGACATGTTGTCGGACTGAATGGCAATCGTACCCTGGGGGAGGTGATCGTGCAGTGCTTGCAACGTTAAAAGCACCGCCCTCATTTCCAGGATATTGATGTGGAGAAGACTCTCGTCGGTGTGCCACGTGCCTTGGACCGACCTGTCCAGATAATGTCCCCCCCACCCTGTCTGGGAGGCGTCCGTAGTCAACGTGGCCAAGGGGAATGGGGGAACGAAGGGTCGCCCTAGATTCAGGTTGGAGGAAAGAAGCCACCAACGAAGATCCTGTTTGCACGTCTCTGTGATCAATATGTGGTGACTGAGGGCAAGGTCTTGATAAGACCACTGGACTGATAGGAGCCACTGGAGTATCCTCATATGCAACCTTGCCAAGGGGACCAGAAGTATGGTGGCTGACATGGAACCCAACAGCTGCAGGACCATTCTCGCTGGAGCACGACGTCTGAGGAGTAATGCCCGAACCTGAGACTGCAGCGTTGCTATCCTTTCCGCAGGAAGATAGACTCGCATCTGCCTTGAGTCTATTTCTGCACCAATAAACAGAATACGCTGAGATGGCAGCAATACAGATTTTGTCCAATTGAAGGTGATTCCTAAGGAGTTGCCTAGAGAGATAGTGGCTGCTAGAGTTTTCAAGAGTAGATGCCTGGAGGTGGCAGTTAGGAGCCAGTCGTCTAGGTATGGAAACACCTGGAATCCTAGACTTCTCTGGTGAGCAGTCACCACCGCCAAACATTTGGTGAACACCCTGGGGGCTGTGGTGAGACCAAAGGGCAGTGCTCGGAACTGGAAATGACTGTCTCCTAGGCTGAAGCGCAAGTGTCTCCTCGACGCCTAATCTATCAGAATGTGATAATAGGCGTCTTTGAGATCTATGGAGCACATCCAAACACCTTACTCCAAAAGCGGGAGAATGGATTGCAAGGTGACCATCCGGAATTTGGACTTTTTCACTAATCGGTTTAACTTGCTGAGATCCAAAATGGGCCTCAAGTCCCCGGTCTTTTTTGGTACCAAGAAGAATCTTGAGTAAGTCCCTAATCCGGCCTGATCTGCGGGGACAGGTTGGATGACTCCTTTTTGAAGCAGCTTCGATATTTCTCTGGCTGCATGATCCCGTTGACTGGGTGGCGGGTCCGGGATTCTTTGGGATGGTGGGGGGGGGGGGGTTTGAGAGAAGGGAATGGTGTAACCTCCGGCGATGATTCGAAGCACCCATTGGTCCTGAGTGATATTTTCCCAGGCCTTTAGGTGTCTCGAAAAACGACCCCCGACTGGCTCCGGAGCTGCACAGTCGGGTACTCCTTCAGGGATGCTGGAAGGAGGAGGAGCCATGAAAGGACTCGCGGTCTCCAGTGTTGCGGGGGCCTCCGCTGCCTCTGGGACGGCGTCTCCCTGAAAAATTTCCCCCTCCTCTGCCTCTAGAAGGGGAATCGCTCTGCTGCGACGAGTAAGGCTTTTGAGACTTACGGAACCACATTTTCCCTCCTCTTCGAGTCTTGGGATAAGGTCTGAAGGGAGTGGAAAACCGGGCCCCTACGGCAGTTAAAGTCTTACCCTCCTGTTCGCAGCGAGTCAAAGTGTCCTTTACCTTGGGTCCAAACAGTGAGGACCCATCAAAGGGGGTGTCGGCAAAGGAAGACTTAAAGGCCTCCGCAAAGTGACACAGGCGTAGCCAGGCTTGTCTCCATAGAGCAACACCTGTTCCCGCCGCTCTGCTCACTCCTTCGGCTGCATAAGAAATGAGCCTCATGGACGAGTTGGATAACGAGGACAGGGTAGCCAACTGGGAGTTATCCGTCTGAGCCAACTGCTCAGGTAAGTTACCAGAGAGGGTATCCGAAAGCTCCTTGACCAGATCCCTCTGCAGTCTCGTGAAATGCGTCAAGTAGTTCAGAGACCTTAATGTAAAGGTCGCTGAAGAAAGTGCGCTTCCGTGCGATCCATGCTCCTAGACTCCTTATTAGGAGGATGGACGGACGTTGAAGCCTCTGCCACATCTTGCTGGGTGGCAGATGCCACCACCATGGCATCTACAGCCACACCTTTCGAAAGAAAGTCCTTATCAGGGGGAGCCGAAAGGAATTTATTGGGGCGAGCTGGCACTGGTTCAACAGAATCCGGCTGTTCCCACGCCCTTCGAGAGATCAAATCCAGAAGCTCATCGAAAGGCGGAGACACCCAGGAGGCGGAGGGCTGAGCCCCGAAGGCCTTGAAGAAAACCGACTCCTCAGCAGAAGGGGGTTTGGACGGCCAGTCGCCTCGTTGCTTAAGGATCTCCAAGATGTCCGCAAAGGATACATCATCCGAGGACGACTTGGGGGACCCTTCTGCAGGTCGGTATCCGAGGTGAGAGACGCATCAGGGGAGTCGACGTGCTTCCTCTTACACTGTTTCTTCCTCGGAGGTTCCTCCGAAAGCGTTTCGGAGGGACCTCCAGGAAGAAGGGAACCCCCAATGGGGGTAACCTCAGGCCCAAGGGCTCCGCTGTCGTGAGACAGGGGGATTGCAAAGGAGCCAGTCTCTGTGCCAAGGGAAGGTGGTGGTGAGATGGTAGAAGTGGCCAGAGAGGATTTGGCCAAGGCACTCCTCATGGCCTCGAAGGCGGGACCCCCAGAGTCCTGGGATGGTTCAACCCCCGAGGCCACAACAGCAGTCGGAACTCCCGCAGCCGACGCACCAAGAGGGAGGATCAGTCCCGAAGCGTCCCCCCCGGGGCCGACAGAGGAGGTCCGCGTACCGAACCCCGACCCAAAGGGCGGGGTTGGAGTTAGGGTCGGAACCGACCCGACAACCTCCACCGGCTCCACCAACACTGACTTCAACGGCGCCGAAGCTGTTGGAGGAGGAACCGAGATAACAGGATGGGAAATCGGCTCCGGAGCCGACTGGGCTGGAGCCGAGATCAATTTTGCAAAGACCGGAGACTGAAAAAGCCTTTGAAGCACCCTGTCTAAATCCGAATCAGACATCCTCGACGACCGAGAAGAGACCAACCGGGTCCGAGTAGACTTCTCCGCCAGCTCCGAAAGACTGGGGGACTGGCTCCGTATGGGTTCGAGAAGTATCGGCGCCGAGGGAGATTCCACTACCACTGCAATTTCCCTCGGAGCCGATGTGGACTTCGGCACCGAAGGGGAAGAGTCTGAGCGGGCAACCTCCATCGGCTCCGAAGGCAGTGGAGCCGATGGAGATGACTCGCCTCTCGATGCCCGAGCTCTCAACTCCGAAGCCAGAGGAGTCGAGGCTGGAGACATCGAGGCAGACCGTTCCGCCCTCGGCTCTGAAGTCCGTGGAGCAGACGGAGAAGCCTGCTGCGACTTTTTAGCTGCTGGATCCGACGGGCTGGTCGGAGCCGAAGACTTTTTCTTCCTCGAAGGGGAAGAAGAAGATAGGGCTTCCTCAAAGGAAGGGGTAATAAGCCCTTTCAAAATTAACTTATTTTTCCTCTCTTGGAGGACGCGAGAGGAAAAAGCGTGGCAAACGCTACAGGATTCTTGGAGGTGCTTCGGGCCCAGACAGTAGACACACAATGAATGGTCGTCCGTAATGGACATTTTATAATTACATTTTGAACATTTCTTAAAACCTGATGGTCTATGTTCCTTCGACATGGCTATCTAACTACAAACGCACTAAACTACAAAAACTACACAAGGACAGCCTAGACTCTAACTAAAACGCCTAGGATAGGGCAAGGCCCCTCTAACTTAAACGGGATCACTTAAGTACCACAAAAAATACAATTTTACCACAAAAAAATTTAAATACACAGTCACACAACAATAAGTAGCTGTTAAAACAGCTTTTGGGTAAGTTTTAGCACAAAACTAGACAGAAAAAATCTGACTAAGAGGCACTTAGCTCAGCCAAGTCCGAGACCACGTCTATGCTTCAGAAGCGGCAAACGAGATCTGGGGAAGCAGTAGTGGTGCATCCTGGGATACGAGGTAACTCAGCCAATAAGAGACTGCGTTCTATTATTTAGCGGCCGAGTCTCGGCTCCGAACCCATCTGTAGAGAATGTAGGCGAGATAGGATCACATTACATCCAAATCTACAAAATGTCCTCAAGTTTGAAACAGGAATATGGAAAGTGTCATTGAGACCTAGAATAGCCATGAAACAGTGGTTTGGAAGCAATGCTAGAAATGATTCTAAGGGAAGTATTTTGAATTCCAAAACTTTTGCAAAGGTGTTTAGAAAGGACAAATCTAGGACAGGTCTCCAGGAGTGCTCCATTTTTGGTACAAAAAGATTCTGCTGTAAAATTCTTTGCCTTTGTGTATCGCAGCCACTCCACTCCTGCTTCTACCATGTGATGGGGCACTGGAAGAAACAGCTTTGTCTGGTCTGGTGGTTGCTGGGGAATTACCTGAAAGTGAGAGGATTTTCTGTTCACTGCTAAGTGTCATCATCTCCAAATTAATGTCAGAACCCATTTATCTGACACTACTTGCAGCTAAAGTTGCAGGGTTGAAAGAAAGCCTGGGAGAAGGGGAAAGGAGGAAGAGAAGGAAGGGAGAAATAGTTATTCCTCTGCAGAGGGTGGATTCGTTTTTGGAGTAACCCTTTCTGTTTGGTTATAAAGAATTATCCTCCTAACATTTCCTTTAGATCCCCGACTTTTGCTTGGCCGAGATTTTTGTTTGTACAGATGCTTGAAGGAGAGAGATCTTATTTGGGGAGAATGTGAAACATCCTGAATACTCCCCATGCATTAATTTGCATCCATCATCCTACAGCAGCGGTATGCAAAGGCAGGTTTAAAAGGCGGTAAGGTTAATTTTCAAGAACAAAGCAGAGATCCCAAGGAGGAAGAATTTGCTTTCGTGGGGGTCTTAAGTGCAACAGTCCTTTCATAAACTGACGACAAAGCAGAACTTAAAGGTGCACTCAAAATTTTGGCTTTTAAATCATCATTCCAAAGACATGCAGCTGGAGAATTTCTCCCCGGGCCTCCGCTGAAAACAGGCTCTGTGGAACCTAGTCGGACATTCCCGGTCAACAAATGTTAAATAAAAATAAATAAAATAAATCATTGAAGTTCTGATTACGTAATCAATGACACTCTCTTAATGCAATATTAGTAGCATTTCTCAAGATTGTATCTGCACATTCAAGCATGCCTCTCACAGCATGTTGCAAAATCTGCATCAAATTAGAAACAAAGTCAAGATTTTTGCTCTGCAGTTTAGGATGCAGCAAAATCATCCAAAGTTCACGCACACAGTAAAATAAATTTCCACATATAGCCTTGACAATTTAAAATTCTAAAGACTAGATTACTAGAAAGAGACATCCTTTTGCACTGAAAATCTAACCATTTTCCATCTTTATCAGGGGACACTGGATTAGATGAAGCCAAGGTTTTTTTACTTGAGCAGGCAGCTGGAGAGACTGCAGCTGGTTCAGCAGTCAAATGAGAAGAGACCCGTCATTCAAGAAGACCCTAAATTTCCTCTGAACCTTTTTAGGGACTGTCAAAATAGATACCGGTATCCTGCGAGCAGCTTTATAAACATCTTCCAAGGCCGGTAAAAGGGTGAATAGCCACAGAATTGGAAATCTCATCCTCTATAAGGTTATATACCCTGCCTAGCTCTGAGGTAGTTCTTGACCCCCACCCCCCCCCCCCAAAAAAAAAAAAAAAAACAGCACAAACTAGCAATCATCTGAGGAAAAGTGAAAAATTGCTTGGACTTAAGCGGAGGTTCACCTTCTGAGAAATCAGAGTGACTGGACTCCATGTCAACTTAGAAATCAGCATGGTCTTCATAAGATTCCTCCTCATCATCTGAAACAAAAAGATCTTTAGCTTGGCTATCACTATAGCCATGTAGGGGAACATAACAACCAGAATTAGCTGTCTGAAATGCACTCTTACACATGGAAACCATATAAACCTTCTAAACAGCCACAATCTGATTATCAGCTAGTTGTATGATGAAGCTTCTGTTTTTTTTTTCTTGTGAACTTTACTACTAGATAAAATA
Source organism: Protopterus annectens (assembly GCF_019279795.1). Taxonomy (NCBI): domain Eukaryota; kingdom Metazoa; phylum Chordata; order Ceratodontiformes; family Protopteridae; genus Protopterus; species Protopterus annectens. The sequence goes on from NC_056740.1 coordinate 213,410,016, forward strand.
TCTGGAGACACAGTATTATCTGTGAAAGGGTCAGGGTCTCTTACCCCAGATTACTCATGCACCTAAATGGTTTGGTCCTTCCACACCTGTGCCAGGTACTGGAACAGCTCCACAGGATGCATCTAAACCCCATTCCAAAGTGGCTAGCAAAAGCTGCACTTGACGGAGGTGGAGCAAAAGGTAAGTGGTCTACAGGCCAAGAAGTGGTCCTGACAGAATCACTAACCATAGGTTGAGGCACATAATTGATTTGTTTTATTTTCTTCTTTCTTTTAGAAGCAACCAGATTTGATGGGGTTGTACCAGAGTTAGGATTCATCAAGTCAAGGGACAGAATACCAGCCAGAATAATAAACTGACAGCACTAGACAATGTAACAAAATAAGCACTTTAAGTTTCTATTAATAAGACTGTCCCCATACAACTAAACTCTGCCAAACTGTCCTATCATTATAAAAAACTGCTTGACATGTGTTCAGAATTCTTTTACAAATGAAAGACATTAAAGAAAGAATAGCTGTGCAAAATCTTACCATAACCATTGATGCCCTTCTCTTCTATATGCTGCAGTATTTGAGTCATACGTCCGGCAGTTATACCAAAGTTAAAATGCTACTGCGAAGGTACGCGAGAAGTGTCACATCACACAGTGTATGTTGGCCATAAATGGATGTCCGGTATAAAGCGGATGTCAGCATGCACCTTCCTCAGAACTGAATACTGCCAAGCACCAGCCTAAACAGGAGTGAGTGTACAGAGATAAGGCAAGTATCAGGGGAAAGGCGGGGGGGGGGGGGGGATATGCTGCAGCATACAGAAAAGAAGGATATCTATGGTTATGATAAGAGTTTAGACAACTATTCTATGTCCTTCTATTCATATGTTGCAATATCCATAACATGATGGAGAATGCCAAAGCTCATGCAGAAGAGGGTTTGGAAGCAGGAGCAAGACATTTTCCACAAACTCATGCAGGATAGCCCTGGCAATTCCTGGACTAGACCTGGAGACAATATCCAATTTGTAGTGTTTGGCAAACGTATGAACAGATGACCATGTAGCTGCCACCAAAACGAAAGCTGCACCCAGACCTCTAAAGAAGGCCACAGAGAAAGACACAGCTCCAGTAGAGTGTGCCTTAACTGGAGAAGGAAGTTCCTTTCCACTTGCGGTTGTAACAGAAGATAATGGCTTTAGAAATCCAGGAGGAAATAGTTTGCTTGGAAAAAGGATGCCCCAGGGCTCTTGGGTGACAGGAAATAAAAAGCCTATCAGATTTATGGATGGAGTTGTTTTTTGCCAAGTAGTATCTGAGCTGTCTGTGCACATATAGCATGTGAAGAATCCTTTCACTAGATGATTGTGGAGAAGGGAAGAAGGTAGGAAAGTTGATAGCCTGACTTAGTGATAGCTCACTCACCACCTTGGGCATAAAAGATGGCATGGTACGAAGAGAAACCCTGTCCTGATGGACAACTGTGAAAGGAGAGGTTCAGAAACCCATCTGGCTGAGGTAATAGCCATCAGGATTGCAGTTTTCCAAGTGCAATGTTGGAGAGAAGAGGTGTTAGCGGATTCAAAAGGAGCTCAAGCAAGCTTTTCCAGCACAAAGTTAAGGTCCCAAGGAGGGGAAATTGGTTTCCTTAGTGGTCTAATATATAAAACTCCTTTCAGGAACAACTTGATTTCCAACCTGGATGCCAAGAAAGGAGTCAAAGGTAAAAGTACTGAGATGGCAGACAAATGTACCTTGATGGAGTATGACAGGTTACTTTTCATTGGATCACAAAGGTAAGACAGGAGCACTGGTGGTTCAACAGACAGTGGTTGTAATTTGTTTTTTAGACATCAGACAGAAAACCACTTCCATTTGGATAGATAGGATTTTCTGGTAGTGGGATTTCTGGCCTCCTGCAGAATCTGTGGCACGTTCTCAGTGTAAAGGTGTCTAAAATGAATCAAAGTCCTATCACCCACAGAGTCAGATGCAGGGCAGATATTTGAGGGTGTATTAGAGTTCCCTTGTCCTGTGTGAGTAGGTCCATCCTGATGGGTGACTTGTGGTGACTGCCCTTGGCTAGGTGATGAAGAAGGGGGAACCAACATTGTCTTGGCCAAAAGGGAGTCACCAGCAAGGTTTTTGGTTGTTCTTTCTGAATTTTCAGTACAATTTTCTGTATTAGAGGGAAAGGGAATGCATACACAAACATCCCCTTCCAAGGCAAGGAAAGAGCGTCCACCTTCCATGTCCCAGGGGATGGAATCCTGGTACACTATTTGGGAAGCTGTCTGATCATAGGGGAGGGCAAACAGCTCTTCCTGTGGAGTACCCCATTGATAGACCAGGTCCAGGAACACATCCCTGTTTAACATCCATTCGTGGGATTGGGTCATGGACCTGCTTAATGAATATGTCATCACATTCTGAACTGATGGGATGTAAATGGCTTGTAGAGAAACCTGATTGTGTTGAGCAATATCCCAGGCAAACAGAGTCAGTCTGCAAAGGATGTAGGACTTCGTCCCTCCCTGTTGGCTGAGGTACCAGAGGACTATGGTGCTGTCTGTGAACCATCTATAATAATAATATATAATTAATAATAATAATAATAATAATAATAATAATAATAATAATAATAATAATAATAATAACCATCTAATAATAATATATCTCAGCACTCCTGGTAGGATTCTGGACTTTTTTAGAGCAAAAATAAACGCCTTCATTTCTTTGATGTTGATATGCTCCTTTGAGGGGAAGTCCAGATATCTCACCCTCCAACTCCCCAGAGCTGCACCCTAGCTTGTGTCTGAAGCATCTGTGTACAGATCCTGGTTGGGTAGAATTGAATGAAGAGGAAGGCCTAGGTTTTATGTAACCTATAAGATCCACCATTGTAATTCTTTTGTTAAACAGGGCAAGAGTGGAACCACGAACTCAAGAGGATGAAGGTGTTGCTTCCAGACTGTCCTCAGAAATCACTGAAATTTCCTCATGTGTAGCCTTGCCAAGTGTACCATGAAGATGGTGGAAGCCATGCAACCCAGGAGACAAAGGAACTCCCTGGCAGTTCCAGATTGTAGTGGGGTTAGTTCCTGAAAATAAGTGGTGAGACAGGGTTTTTCTGGAGGTAGGCAGGCCATCATTTGGACCATGAGAATTCTGCATCCCAGGAAGACATGGTCCTGGGAAGTGGTCAGACAGGATTTTTGAAGGTTTTAACCTTTAAATCGGCACTAAACTCATACTACCTAAACCAGGGGTGGGCAATTAATTTTCCCAAGGGGCCACATGAGAAAACTGGGACCGTTTTGGCGGCCGGACTGATGATGCACCCTTGCACCTCCAATAACTCTGCCCATTTACTCCCCTCTCCCACCCTTTTTTTCCGTTCCTGTCAGCAACCCTCTCCCCAGCCATTCCAGTGTTCCACTACTTGGCTATTTCACTTCAGTTACCATAAACACTGTTCAAACCTGTCAGAGTGTGCATAATGTTTTCTTATTTACTTTTACAATGATTACAGATACGGAAATAAAATAGGACAAACACTAATAGCCATTTTCTAAACAAATACAGCCTTGCAATGAAAACAGACTTAAGAGCAGTGAACTTCTCTGCCCTTGAAACTCACATTCATTGAAATGGCATTAAAACCCACATTCAAAGAAAATGCATCTGGCCAGTGGAGGATTAAGTTTATCTTTGGGCAGTTTTCAAACCATAGGCTCCTTGCACACATTTTTAGGGCCATGCATACATGTATGCGTTCTTTGATTCGCCTTCTGATTGGATTACATTATATTCCAGCACCACTTGTTAGAATTTGTTTTAAATTTGTAGTTTTGAACATTCTTCCATTAAGCAATGAAGTAAAATGTATGAACTAATAATGACAAAACTACCCATTTCAGAAAATTTCAACCATAAAAAGGTCACTCAGACATCTGTCATTACAACCCACCAATATCAGTTAATAAGCGCAATCTCTGCAGAAGTAAAAGTCATCCGAATAATTCCACAACAACAAGATCTGTAACTAATGAAGAGGTTGTGACTGGCAAACAACTTTACATTTCAATGTTTCATCTACGAATTCAGTGCATGCTGCCCTTGAAGAATTAATTCCATATGTATCATTAAAAGAATATAAAAAATAATAATAAGCTGGTAATATTACAACAGAGAATGACTAATAGATTCATAATTACTAGGCATCTCATAAAAAGGAGGACACAGTCAGGAGTGCAGAACCCCTATCCCCCTTAAAATGCACCAAATAATCAGCAATCAAAAAGGCACTGCAATACCAGCACTCCATCTACTCTATATGGTATAGTAGCAGTAGAATCCACAGCCTTCTGCACCAAACACAATTATGCTACTAACATTGTTTTTAAATTCTACAGCACAAACAGTGATTGCCATTTGCTAAACAAAACAGTTGCATATTTAAAAGAGACATAGCATGAACAACAGTAAACTTCTCTTCTCTTGAAACTCACAATTCTATGAAAACGCACTGAAACTCACAATTCCCTGAAAATGTACTGAAACTCAAATTCACAATTCCATCAGCATTCTGGCAGTGGGTCTAGACTACAGAATTTGGGCTCTTGTGTCCATTGAAACTCAAAATTCCTTCAGCAGTCTGGTAGCTGGTATAGAGGATTCAGGCTTGTTTCTCCTGTAATCAAATTACAGGGTGAAGCCTGATCAAGTTAACGGACAAACCTGCCCCCCCCCCCCCCCCAAGCTAGGGCATTACATACCACACCTTTCAATCTCTAAGTACAAGAAATTTGGACAAAGCCTAAAATAATGGGAGACAAAGGCCTATATATACCCTTTGTAATTAGGCAAATAATTAATTTTTAAAGTGAAATTACACTAAAATACATTTCAAGCCCATAACGCCCTGTACAAACACAGATTAATTTGCCCCTCATTTACTGTTTTTAGATTTGGGATTTTAGAAATAGTGGAGAAAAAACCCAGAGGGGGTAATTGGCACAATAAAATAGAGGAATGTGAACTGCGATGGCAACTCCGTTTAAATGCATGTGAATTACCTGGGATTAATCAACTAGCTTCTATAAAGCCCATTTTAGTTGCCAGAGTGGAGGGTCTTATGAGACAAGATCACATTCTTCATAATTTTATAAGAATGTTTGAAATATATTTTAGTGTAATTTCACTTTAAAAATTAATTATTTGCCTAATTACAAAGGGTATATAAAGGTGCTTAACGAGTAAGACTATGTATTCGATAAAGTCTGCATGTTGGCAGATGAAAGCACTTATACTTGGAGTCTACTTTGTTAATAAAGACTGTTCGTTTTTACCAACTGGATTTGAAACAATTTTTCGGAGGGTATATCGCTCCATACAGTGGATTTTTGTTTTTTGGTTTGAATACTTTTTATCCACTGACACGTTTGTTTAATTCTAGTTTAAATTTCCCACACCCACACCCACACCCATACCCACACTCACACCCACACTCACTTTCTCTCTAGTTTAAACTGCAGAACAGAAATACTAGTTTAAATTAGACACACACACAGATAAACACACACACTCTCTTATGAACAGAACGGCTAGTTTAAAACACATTTTCTCTCTAATTTACATACATACACACACTGATCTTTTCTCTTATGGAATCAGCTTAGTTTAAACTCAGTACGCAAGTGTAACATATATTTACTTCCACAGTGGCGTGTATGCTTTAAAGGAAAAGAAGCCACCATGGTGGTATAAGAAGTTTTGCCTTTTGATATTTTATTAAAATAAATGTTTAAGGCTCATGTGGATCCAGCTCTGAGGGACGGTCAGGGACAGCTAAAGAGACGGATGTGGCCCTGGGGCCGTACGATGCCTAGGTCTGACCTAAACAATCCTTCCTACCCCTGCCATACAAACATGCCACCTTAAAACAGTCCCTTAATTCTTGTATTGTGCAATGCACAACAACCAGTCTTAAGTTGAGTTTTGTGCTAAGCTATGCAATTTTTTCATTAATACATACTACAAATAGTACTGTTACACATCTATGCTGTCCTACATATGTAACATCTTTACCTGTGCTTAGTTGACTCCTTAACGCTTAATAATGTAATCTCTGTACTGTACTGCACGTTTTCCATTTATATATGTAATATTTGATTATAGTTATGCTAAATTTGTTTACTTTGTAAAACTTTGTGAAGTTTTTCTCCCCAGGCCTCCACTGAAAATGGGTTTCTGATCCAGTGGACTTTCCCAGTCAGCAAATGTAAATAAATAAAAATATGGTAAACTCCAGGTTCCTCAGAAGAGATATAGTGTAGTCCAGGTGGACTACACTATATCCCTTGTCTAAGGGATATCGTGTAGTCTATGTCTAAGGAGGACACCATGGATGCCTGAGGCAAAGTCAGGGGTAGGAGAGTAGGAAGAGTTAGCATGGGAAAGGAAGGGATGTTCAGAAAGGTGTTTAGATGAGAAATCTAAGATAAGCCTCCAGGGGCCTTCTTTCCTGGGAACCAGAAACATTTGGGAATAGAACCCTTTTCCGTTTTGATTTGGAGGCACCTCCTGATTGGTACCCTGGGACAGCAGGGAATGCAGGACAGGAGGGAAGAAAAGTACAGTTGTGTACACTTACCATAAATGTAGATGTTGGTGTGTATTCACTGTTGCAGTCATTACATTTGGGTAATCTGCTGGCAGGTTGCCCTCAGTCAGCCTGATTAACAAAGTCTTGGGTCCTGCATCAGTTGCTGTCCCTTCTTCCATGACGTCAGGTCGTCAGGGTTATAAAACATGCAGCAGACGCCATTACATCAGTTTTTCTTACCCCAGATGTCAGGTGCCTTCCAAATGGGGAGCAAAATATATATATGTAGAATAACAAACACAAAACATATACCTCCAAACAAAAGCAAATACGCCAAAAAGGCTTTTAAAGATAGTAATAGAGATGAGAGGTATAGTTAGAGAAAAAACTGGGGGCTGGAGGGAGGGTAGAGAGAAAAAACAGGGGGCTGGAGGGAGGGTAACCAGGACTGCAACAGTGAATACACTCGAACATCTACATTTATGTTAAGTGTACACAACTGTACTAAGTTCTTCGTGTTTCACTGTTGCAGTCATTACATTTGGGTAGAATCCCAAAGCTATGGTTGGGAAGATGGATTTATACAGCATTAGAAGCAGCTATAAGGCCCTGCAGCACAGCAGTGGCAAGGCCTGCTGTGGATTTACAGGAGAGGGGTAAAATTGTAATTTTGGTGAACGTATAAACTGAGCTCCAGGTAGCAACTTCTAGAATGTCTCTGGTAGGAACCCCTCTGAAAAAGGCTGCAGAAGTAGATGCAGCCCTGGTGGAATGAGATCTGATCCCCTTGGGGACAAGGTTTACCATGGTGCATATAGCAGAAACGAGTACAATGGCTTATCCATTTGGAAATAGTCTGCTTTGAAATGGCCTTTCCCTCTGCCCCTGCAGCAAAAGCCACCAGTAATTGTTCAGATTTTCTTTGTCCTGCTTAAGTAGAATCTTAGTTGTCTGTGCACATCCAATGAATGCAGAATCCGCTCACCCTTGTTCTGTGGATTTGGGAAGAAAGTTGGCAGATGAATGGTCTAAGGGCCCCAACTAGATACCACTTTAGGCATAAAGGATGGATTGGTCCAGAGAGCCACCCTATCCGGGTAAAAAATAATGAAAGGCTCGAGGGTCCCATACAGGAGGTGGTGCTCTCCTGGGAGGTCTTAAATTTTTGGCCCCTGTGAGGATGGGAAAAGAGGGGAGGCTCTGTGTAGTAATGAGCTGAAATGGCAGAGCCATGGATTTTTACGGAACAAAAAGATAGGCCCTTGTGAAGCATCTCAGTTAAGTATTGCAGAATCTGAGGAATACTGAGCATTGCTGTGCTTATTCCTTGTGCTTGGTTCCAGGCACAGAATCTTTATAATTTGTCAGTATAAGACTTTCTAGTACTAGGCCTTCTAGCCTCCCAAAATGACATCCATCACAGGTTTGCTGAGAGATGCAAATGTGGTGAAATTAGTTGATTAGCCATGCTGCAAGATTACCAATTTAAGATTACCAATTGGTTAGACAGAGGGACCGAGCTAGTAAAGATGTGCAGCAGGTAAGGGTGATAAAGGATAATGAAGGAAACATACTCACAAGTGAGGAGAGTGTGTTGAGCAGATGGAAAGAGTACTTTGAGGGGTTGATGAATGAAGAGAATGAGAGGGAGAGAAGGTTGGATGATGTGCGGATAGTGAATCATGAAGTGCAGTGGATTAGCAAGGAGGAAGTAAGGATAGCTATTAAGAGGATGAAGAACGGAAAGGCTGTTGGTCCAGATGACATACCTGTGAAAGCATGGAGGTGTTTAGGTGAAATGGCAGTGGAGTTTTTAACTAGATTGTTAAATGAAATCTTGGAAAGTGAGAAGATGCCTGAAGAATGGAAAAAAAGTGTTTTGGTACCATTTTTTTAAGAATAAGGGTGATGTGCAGAGCTGTAGCAACTACAGAGGGATTAAACTGATCAGTCACAGCATGAAGTTATGGGAAAGAGTAGTGGAAGCTAGGTTAAGAAGGGATGTGATGATTAGTGATCAGCAGTATGGTTTCATGCCAGAAAAGAGCAGTACAGATGCGATGTTTGCTCTGAGAATGTTGATGGAGAAGTACAGAGAAGGTCAGAAGGAGGTGCATTGTGTCTTTGTGGATTTAGAGAAAGCATATGACAGGGTGCCTAGAGAGGAAGTCGGGAGTGTCAGAAGTATGTAAGAGTGGTACAGGATATGTACGAGGGTAGTGTGACAGCGGTGAGGTCTGCTGTGGGAGTGACGGATGCGTTTTAAGGTGGAGGTGGGATTACATCAAGGATCAGCTCTGAGCCCTTTCTTATTTGCAATAGTGATGAACAGGTTGACAGACGAGATCAGACAGGAGTTCCCGTGGACTATGATGTTTGCAGATGCCATTGTGATCTGTAATGAGAGTAGGGAACGGGTGGAGGAGACCCTGGAGAGGTGGAGATATGCTCTAGAGAGAAGAGGAATGAAGGTCAGCAGGACTAAGACAGAATATATGTGTGTGAATGAGAGGGAGGATAGAGGAATGGTGAGGATGCAGAGAGTAGAGGTGGCAAAGGTGAACGAGTTTAAGTACTTGGGATCAACAGTTCACAGTAATGGTGAGTGTGGAAGAGAGGTTAAGAAGAGTACAGGCAGGATGGAGTGGGTGGAGAAGAGTGTCAGGAGTGATTTGTGACAGACGAGTACCAGTAAGAGTGAAAGGGAAAGTCTACAAGAGGGTAGTGAAACCAGCTATGTTATATGGGTTGGAGACAGTGGCATTGACAAAAAGGCAGGAGTCAGAGCTTGATGTGGCAGAGTTGAAGATGTTAATATTTGCACTGGGTGTGATGAGGATGGACAGGATTAAGAATAAGTATATTAGAGGGTCAGCCCAGGTTGGAAGGTTTGGAGACAAAGCCAGAGAGGCAAGATTACATTGGTTTGGACATGTGTTGAGGAGGGATGCAGAGTATATTGGGAAAAAGATGCTAAGGATGAAGCTGCCAGGTAACAGGAAAAGAGGAAGGCCTAAGGTAAGGTTTATGGATGTGGTGAGAGAGGACATGCAGGTGGTTGGTGTGACAGAGCAAGATGCAGAGGACAGGAAGAAATGGAAACAGTTGATCTGCTGTGGCGACCCCTTACGGGAGCAGCCAAAAGAAGAGGAGGAAGAAGCCATGCTGCAAGATTCAGAGTTTGGAGCTGAGTGTGCAGAATTTGATAGTTCTGTTGCGACAGTAGGTAAGGTGTCTGAGGCAGGTACCACGGAGGAAGGTGCAACATATTGCGTAGGAGCAGGTACCAGTGTTGGCAAGGCCAGTCTGGAGCAATCAGAATCATTTTTGTTTTTTGCTGTCTGACTTTTAGTAAACCCTTGGAGAGCAGAGGCAGAGGGGGAAAGGCACAGACTGACAGATTTTTCCAGCTGAAGGATAGAGCATCCACTTTCCAAGCTTTTTGTGATGAATTCTTGTGCAGAATTTGTCCAACTGATAGTTTTGGGGTGAGGCAAAAAGATCTATGTCTGGGCTCCCCCATTTGTGTGTCAACATGCTGAAGATTTGTGGATCCAGTTTCCATTCGTGTGGGTCCGTAAGATTTCTGCTTAGTCTGCCAGAGTATTTTGCTTTCCTGGCAGGAATTGAGCTTGCAGATGTATTTGATAAGTCAAGGCTGTGTTCCACAATGCCATGGCTAATCTGCAAAGGAGGTAGAATTGGGTACCCCCCGCTTGTTTATGTACCACATGACTGTAGTGTTGTCTGTCTTTATCAGTAGTTGTCCTGGATGAAGATGGTCCTTGTCAGAGCATTCTGTACAGCTAGCATCTCTTTCTGATGGATATGTAGGTGCATTTGATTTGGGCTCCATTGGCTCTGAATGCATCTCCCTGCCAGATGCGCCCCCCCAAGCCTAATCTGATGTGTCTGTAGTCAGGGTTTGGGAGGCAGGGAGTGGAATGAATGATAGACCCTTGTTTTGGTGGCAGGCCTCTGCCCGCCATAGGAACTCTAGCTGCAAGCAAGGAATGATAGGAATCATTGTTTTCAGGCTGTGACAATGTTGACTCAATAAGCTTTTTAGGTACCAGTGAAGTTTCCTCATATGCAGTCTTGCATATGGAATTAGAAGAATGCAGGAGGCCATGAACCCAAAGGCCTGCAGAATTTGTCTTGCAGATAGCCGGGTTCTTGTGGCCACCTGTTTGAAGTAAGTCATCAATTGAATTTGTTTTTCTGGCGTAAGGTAAGTCATTTGGGCAGTTGTATTCAAGCTTGCTCCCAGGAATGTAATTTTTTGAGAGGGTACCAGATGCAATTTCTTTTCATTTATGGTGTACCCTAGACAAGTTAGAAACCTTTTTACAAATGCCAGATGTTTTAGAAGAGTGTCCTTGTTTACTGCCTGAATTAGACAATCGCCCAGGTATGGATAAATCTGAATATTTCTTTGTCTGCAAAATGCAATTACTGGTGCCAGGCTCTTTGTGAAGACCCTGGACGCAGTAGATAAGCCAAAGGGCAGTGCACAGACCTGGTAATGCAAATAAGCCGCTTTGAAGCTGAGGTAACTTCCTCAAAATTCCCTGATTGGGATATGCAGGTAAGCCTCTTTTAAGTCTAGAGTTACTTACCAACCAGGCATCCCTGCCTAGCATAGGCATTAACTGTTGGAGAGTCAGCATCTTGAATTTTGGAATGTCCAGAAATGTATTTAGAATGGATAAGTCCAGAATTGGACACCAGGATTTGTCTTTTCTGGGTACCAGGAAAAGTCTTGAATAAAAACCTTGTCCCTTTTCCTTTTCTGGTACTGGTTGAATAGCCCCCATATTCATGAGGGACATAACCTGTTTCTGGGCCTCTGCCAACTGATTTGGAGGCAGATCTGGCCATCCATTTGGGATTGGCAACGTGTGGAAATGAAATCTGTATCCCTGGGATACTATATTTAAAACCCATTTGTCCTGGGTAATCAGTTGCCAGTTTTGCGCATGAAGTGCCAGTTTTCCCCCCAATGGGGCAGCCAAAAAATAAGTGCTTGGTGATTGCAGTGGAAAGTCATTGAGACTGTTTTCCGTAAGAAGGCGCCTTGTTACTTCCTGATTTGGAGGTGGAGGCACCCCATTGCTTTGTTCTACAAGTTCCTTGCGACTGAAACCTGGAACGATTGGAATGTCTGGGTTTGACCCGAGCGGCTCTAGTGGGTACTGGAAAGGACCAGTTCTTAGTAGGCCAGTGCCTACTGAACCTGGGTGGCTGCACTTGTAGGAAATCTTTTATAGTTTGCATAGATTTAGCTTTATCTTCCATCTTTTTCAAAACTTCTTCAGCCATATTACCAAATAGACTGTCATGTTGTAAGGGAGCATCCAACAATTTTGCTTTAACATTGTCAGGCAGATTTTCCTCCTTGAGCCAAGCATGCCTTCTTATCACAAATCCAGTTACAGCAGCCCTGCAAGAGGTCTCCATGGAATCAAAACTACATTGCAAAGTATGTTTTCCAACTTGTTCAGCGGAATGCAATAAATCCTGCAACTCTATTTTCCACACAGTCAGACATCAACACCATTTTCTGTTTAAGTAAACCCATGACATGCTGTTGATATTTAAGCATATGAACCTGACAGTTTAAAGCCCTGATTGCCAAGGTTGCAGGCGTGTAAACCTTCTTACCCATCTATCCAGCACCCTGGAATCTCTATCAGAAGGGGTAGGATTTTTAGCAGTAGAAGCCTCAACACCCTTGGGACCCTGAGAAATGGTTTCAGGGTCAGCAGTAGGGTTTTTAAAGAGGAATTTGTGGGAGTCAGGAACCCTGTAATATCTGTCTGGCTTACTAGGAGCCGGAGGCATGGAATCAGGAGTCATACTGGACTCTGAGAAAACATTAACAATGTCTAGAACAGGATGTATAGCCAAAGGACAATGCTGAGGAAGAAGGAAATCCCCAGGTCTCTTTTTAGATTCTGAGAAATCCTGACTCTCCCAATGTAAATGTTCCCTTAAGGTATGCAAAGTTTCTCCAAAAGAAAAATCCTCAGGAGGAGAAGCAGAAGGGATGGAATCTTCTGCATCAGAGTCCTCACATAAGTGGGAACAGATAATTCCTGATCAGAGGAGGAATCAGAAGAAATAGAAACCTGCTCTGAAGATTCATAGTCAGTGCCTTGCCTAGGCCTCTTAGCAGGAGGGGGATGGGTACCCCTGAACAAGGTAATTAAATCCTCGGCCATTTTGATCATTTGTTTTTTGGGCATTGGGGCCTGTACACGTTTGCCCAAGCGTCAATTTCTTAGACATAGAAGTAGTTTTTGGCCTTAGTTTTGATGATGGTGTCGGTTTAATATACAAATCTTTAGGCCTGAAAACACACTCAGAAGCTGGTGCCTGCTCAGCGGCTCCGGACCCATCTAAGGTAGAGACATCCGCGGTTTCAATACTTAAAGTATCTCGTGGCATACCGGACTCCGAATGGGTCTCAGTAGAGGCCTGCGAATCAAAAGCAGTGGGTATCAGGGGCTGCGAAAGCGCCTCACTGAGTACCGGCGACTGGCTTAGGAGAAGCTTAGTCAGCTTTGGACCTCGACGGTCTGTGTCTGTCTTTTTCTTTGCATTTTTAGGTATTCCGGTAGTCAGATTGCTAACTGACATTTCTGGATAGTTAAATCTCGAGCCAAAATATTTAGAAGCAAAAATGTACCGACGTTTAACAGTGCATTGATTAAATTTAGCACAAAACCGACAACAAGGCACGTTGTGGTCAGGGCCTAGGCAAGGGATACAGTACAAATGAAAATCCTTATGAGGTATTTGCTTTCCAAAAGTAATACAATTATTAACTTTTACTGACATTGGTAAGGAGTAAGAAAAAGTTTCCCCAACGGAGTACTTGGCTTTTAGTAGAAGACTTCGGTTCTGAAACTCGAAAACGAAAATTTCAGGAGTCAGCCGGCACTTGCGAATTGCGTCTGCTTCGGGCACCGAGCAGCAAGACAGATTGATGTAATGGTGGTGGCTGCATGTTTTATACCCCTGACGACCCGACGTCATGAAAGACGGGACAACAACTGACGCAGGACCCAAGACTTTGTTAATCAGGCCGACTGAAGGCAACCTGCGAGCAGATTACCCAAATGTAATGAGTGCAACAGTGAAACACGAACATCCCATATGGTCCCGAGGGTGTAGTGGGATACCTTTGAAGCTTGGCAGGGATTCTCAAACCATGAAATAGCCTTGTTTGATGATGGTAAGCACCCAAGAGTCCTGGGTTATCTGTTTCCAAGCTGGGAAAGACAGGGTTAGGCGGAGAGAGAGAGGAATATTGGGATTTAGGGCCTGGTAGTCGCAGACTACCAGGCTTTTACTGAAAGGACTGCTTTTGGGAAGGAGAAGATCTTGCAGAGGCTTGTTTTCTGTTGTCCTTTTTTTCCTTGGGAGACTGATACTTAGAGGTCTTTCTCACAATGGTGGTCCTAGCTGGATAATTTCTCTGGAAGTGGGCAACAGGAAAAACAAAAATTTGCTTGAGGTCTTGTAATTCCTTCACCTTTTCCTGAAGGGCATTGAAGAGTTCTGCATCTGCAGAGCCAAACAAGGCCTTGTTGTCTAAAGGGACATCCATAAGATTGGCTTTAATATCATCTGGCAGAGGCTGCAACCTAAGCCAAGAATACCTCCTTAAGACAGATCCTGATGCTGCTGCCCTGGCTGAGGCCTCCACAGCATCATAACTGCACTTAATTGCATGCCTAATAACCTAGATGCAGGATTTTAGAATGCTGGATATTTTTGCCTTATTAGGGGAATCTGGAAGGTCTGAAATATGTTTTACAGCATCTGTCATGAGAACCAGGGAGAATTTTGCCATATGGGTTTGGTAATTCATGGTTCTGAAAGCCAGAGTGGCAGATGTATAAACCTTTTTGCCTAACCTCTCCATAATTGTACTCTCTTTAGTAGAGGAGAGTAAGGAAGTGGAGGGTAGCAATTTGGAAGTTTTATCTGCAGCTACAGAAATGGTTGAAGGATCCACTGAAAGGGCCTTAAAGAGAAATGTGGCATCCACAAGCACTTTATAAAATCTAGGGGCAAGAGGTTGGGAGTCTGGAGATTTTGAAGGAGCAGAAAAAGCGTCTAAAAAGGCAGCCACTACAGGGGGAATGGCAGAGGCATAAGGGGACTTGATCTGTAAGATGTCATAGTACCTCTTTTGAGTTTCAGAGACTTGACAGCAGTCCCATTTAAAGAAATCCTTCATCGGCACAATGGTCTCCCCAAATGTAATGTCTTCCCCTAGGAGATTCTGTTCCATTAGATTCCTCCACTGGGGAAGCATAACCCAGAGAAGAAGCAATCTCTGAGGAGTAAGCTAATCACTCATCCCCAGATGAGTCTTTCCTCACAAGAGACTTCTTGCACAAGCCTTCCCAGGAGTGGAAGGGTGTAAGGCCTGGACAGGAGCAGTGGAATGGCACAAGGCCATAAAAGGCATTAAAGAGGCCTTGTGTAAAGGCCTCCCAAGTCAGGGGTTTGGTCGGAGGGCATTGCTTGTTGGCCAAAAGAAATATCCTTTGTTTTCTGCTTTTTCTTCTTAGAGACCTCTGACATACAATGGAAGGAATGAGGTCCAGACATTGGGTGACATTCAATGATGTCAGAGAACATCTTCCTGAACCACTATCTGGGCAACGCCACAAGGGCCTTCAGAAATAAGCTGTGGGCCCCACCCATCAACCGGTTCGGACATTTGCGATTCCCTCTGGAATGTGCTCACAGACTCCTTGACAGCTTCCCCCAAGATACCCATCATAGGAGAGACTGTAGTTTCCGATGTGGGGGGCCTTCATCGACCTCTGGAGGGGCTCCCGGAATAGAGGGAGCAGCCAAAGGTTCAGGCCGAGGTTTCTTGGCCTTTTTGGTTTGCTGCTCTTCCGAAGGGCCAAACAAGACGTATGGTCGTGTTCTGGGCCTAAGCAAATACAGACAGAGCTCATGAGCATTTTTATGTGGAATCTGCCTTCCACACTGACACTTGCACTTCCTGACATTAACTCACAAAAAGGAAACTTAGCAAATATAAATAACAGAAAACCCCTATGGGGCACTCATCTGAAGCACTATTGAAGCACAAAGTGACTTTCCAAAGCAAGCAACTGGAGCTGGCAGTCAAAAAGGTGCAGAAAAGTTCTGAGAAAGGTGCGTGCTGATGTCCGCTTTATACTCAACATCCGTTTATGGCAAACATACGCTGTGTGATGTGGCACTATGCATGTACCTTCGCAGTAGCATTTTAACTTTGGTATAACAGCCAGAAATACGAGTCAACTGAAGGCAGACTTCCCCCATGTTACAGACACTGCAGCATATTAATAGAAGGGCATTATCCAGTACACCAAGTCCAAACACCAAGTCAACCAATGAGTCAAACCAGTATTACAAATTAGCTTTACACACTTCAATCATGTTAAATTTCCATAAAATAATATTTAACAATTTAAACTGTATTTTGCTGTAAGAGAGAGTAAAATCTCCAGAGTACATTCAAATAACTTCCTTTGGGGTAAAATCGTAATCCGATGATAAAAACACACAGAGCAGAGTCATAAATATAGTTAATAATGTATAAATGCTGAAAAATCCAAGTTCTGCAACATTTTCCTGTCAAAAGATGTAGTAAGGTCAGGCAGCTGTGACTTTATGAGACAGAACAGCACACTTACAGACTGCACTTCTGGCAGAAATACTGAAAACTTCACAAGAAAAACTAAACAAGCATTTATCAAAAACAGAGGAAAAATAAACACTGCCACACCAGAAATTCCCACAGGAATTGCTGTAAACACTGATGACAATACAATACTAAAATAAATATCTTAAATGAAAACAAAGAGAATAATAAATCTATTAACATGAGATGAAGGGGTTCCCAAATGGGTCTTAGGTTCATAGGCTCATAGGTGTTTACTAGGCTAAAGACAAGGGCCCTTTTAAGCCTGGCCATGCATCCCAGACCTCTGAAAAGTTCTGGTACCCTTGATAAGTGTAAGCAAGGGCTTGGGAGATGAAACAATTACAAGCAGGGGCCTGAGAGGTTACTTACAGGTTGCCTGTGTCCATTTGAGACAAGTCCCAAGCCAGGTATGAATTTCTTGTTCCTCATCAGACTGTCAAAGTTGCACTTGACTTGGGTTAGGGAGGAACTCTGCTTCACATGGATAGGGAGCTTGTTCCAAAGATGGGGTAGCCTCTGGGATACAATTAACAGGTAACAGGGTCTGAAGGATACCATTTCGAATTTTAAGACCTTGGCAAAATGAAACGAAAAAGGGCAGGTCTAGCACAGTCTTTTATGTCTCACAGCTGAGCTTATCTGAGCAGTAGGTAGGAAAATCAGTACTGGATTCTTTGAAGAGTCAAGAAGACTTTCTTCTTTGGATGGCAGAAAGATTGAACACTCACTTCCTGTAACAGCTGAAGGCTTCCTTCACAGGATATGGTTAGTCAATCAACTGTCACAGGAAGAAAGATGGATGGGATTTTGAGCTTTTGAAAGCTGGTCAGTAGTGGGTTACCTTTGCAGATAACCCAAAATGCCATTAAGGCAGTGAGAATGATGAAAAATGTGAATGCTTTGAAGTCTGCAATAAACAGTTGCTGGAGTCAGACACTTCAGAAAAAACCTTTGGAGCATTAGAATGTCTAAAAGGTAAAAACAGTGCGACTGTAAGCCAAATGCAGTAAATCTTAAAAAATGTCTGAATTGTTGAACATGCTCCATATCTTAGCAAAACCAAATCTACTCAAGCTACACGCTCTAGGGATATAAACCTCAACACAACAATGAATAGAACATGCTGGAGGGATAGATTCCCTTCACAGCGACTTCCCTTACTATGGAACAGGGTCCTGATCTACGTAAGACAGAGCCCCTCACTACCACTCTTCAAGAGGAACCTTGATGAGTGGATGGGTAACAAAGTTCACACCGGGGATCACACCAACAGCACTACTAGATAGGGGCCAAGGGTACTAGCTGCTAGTACAAGGGTCTAGGGAACTAATAAAGGGGCGGTAAATACCGCACAATGTGGCTGGGCTAATATATGCCTTCGGGCAGACAGCCCAGTACCAACCTATGAATCTATAAATGTATGCTAATAGGAATGTTACGTCAAGGATCTTTTAAGTCTAACTTCACCATGAAAGGTAGTAATGGGACAATAAGTAACAGGATCTGAATGATACCATTTCAAATTTATAATAACTAAGAGATGAGCGATGCACCACACCATAAAACGTACCTCAACTATTTATTCAGAGAGTTTCAGAGCAGTCCTTGGTCAATTGTGATTGTTTCGAAACAATCACAATTGACCAAGGACTGCTCTGAAACTCTCTAAATAAATCGTTGAGATACGTTTTATGGTGTGGTGCATCGCTCATCTCTTAGTTATTGTTGTGATTTTGCTGAGAAAGCTTAAACGGAACATTCTTCTGCCTTTTTGACCATTTCAAATTTAAGACCTTGGCAAAAAGACTGAGAAAGGATAGGTCTAGCGCAGGCTTTCATGTCCCTTCTTTCTTTGGTATCAGAAAGATCCTGAATAAAAGCCTTTGTCCTTCTATTTTATCTATGTTTGATAGACTGAAAACTTTGACAGCTAGGGGTTGAAGGCTGGAGGAATGGGTAAGGTGTTTACCTCACAGACACAAAGTACAGGGCTTGATTCTCCCCTTTTGGAAACTGGCTAGACTTGAAAATGGCCAAGGACAGTTAGCCTAGTACTTAACTATGAACCTATACACCTTTGTCAGGCAGGCACTTGTTCTGTGACTCCCTGAGATAACATTTGTTCTAGAAAGAAAACAGAGATATTTGGTTAATTAGGCAAGGAGGAATACTGTAAAAAGGACAGAGGGACTCCCACTGCCAAGTCTACCCTTGTTGAATGACTTTCAAAACTAATTTTTCTATACAAAAGAAAGTGCAGGCTCAGAGACACAGACTGTCGGGGTGGGAGGGAGATGCTGAAGAGGCAAACAGTCATTATGAATTTTTGGACTGCCCTTAACGTTGAGGGTGTTTCCCTTCCTTTGTGGATCCTCCATGGCACTGCATTTTAAAAACCTGTTTGTCAGCACCTTGCTGCTTTAATTGCTTTTGAAAAAGGGAGCGCAGGTAAACTTTTTTGCCTTAAAAAAGAAGGAAATTTGGAAGATTTGTGTCACTCCTTGAACCAGCTTTCTTCTCTCATCAGATCCCTTAAGCAGCTCAGCTACAGAACTGCCAAACTGAAACTATCCAGGGTAGAATTTAAAATTGTAATTTTAACATCCTCAAATATTTTGCGAATATAACCAAGCAAACCTTCTCACAAATGATCCAGATGATTCTCCAGCTCTGGAAACAGTTTCTGCAGCATCACAGGGAAATGTAAGTCATGTTTAATTATTTGAGAATCAAATACAAGAGAGGCAAATTCTTCACCTCAAAAAGACCAAAGTTACAACTTTAACATGCGAGTCTGGCAGTTTAAAATTCTGAATGTTAAAATGGCAAAAGAATAAACCTTCTTCCTAAATTTGTTGAAATATTTCCCACCCATGTCGGAGAAAATGATAATGTTATTAATAGCTTGTCTAGCACAAATGGTTTTGGAATTGGAAATCACTAAAAGGTTTGCTGTAGGATTAGAAAACAAGCATTTGCGTATCAAGAGGTACACTGTATAACCTATCACACTTCCTAAGGGAGGAGGTTGACTGTAAATAAGCTGTCAGGAAAGGATTATCCGAAACAGCTAAAACTAGAATTAACAGCTGGATATTCCCCAGTCGGCAGGTGCAACAAATCATAACATATTTGCTGGAAATTAAGAACTGCATTCTGATCCCACTGAAAAAAAATTATTTCATTTTAGATAAAGTTTTAGAAAAAGAAAGGTCTTTTGAAGAGAAATCTGAAGCAACCTTTTCCTCAAAATCAGAATTGCCAGGTTATGAAGAAAATCTTATGGCACAGCATTCTCCCTCCAATCCCTGCTCTTCTTACTGAAAATCAAGTCGGAAAGGGAAGGGAAGAAACTGATATAGGTTCATATGTAAGTACTTTTGCTAGCTGCCCTTGCAGACTATTTTAAGCTTAGCCAATTTCCCTTTTTATGCTTGAAATAAGTTGTCCCATTTCTTTAGAAAATGGCCTTACCCATTCCATGGTTGACAACTGTACATTACCCCCAATAAGAATAATCGGGATCATACCATAAATAGTTTTGAGGGGACCCATGCATAACAAAGCATTTCAGAGCTGCCTCTGTCCATTAGTGCAGGGAGCAGTCCTGGGTTAAATTTTCTGTTTCCCATGCATAGATCTAAGTTGGACAGTGATGAACTTTGTTTTATGTGGATGGGCAGTCTGTTACACAGCAGCGGCATCCGCTAAGAAATATACCTGTCCTCCAAAACCGTTCTGTTGATGCTGCAGAAGACATTTAAGATCACTACACCAAGTACTTCTGATGTCATTTGACTTGCCGATGTGGAGTAAATCCATCAGTAATGGGTCAGAGCAAGCCTTGTACGCCAGAC
Organism: Protopterus annectens; assembly: GCF_019279795.1. Taxonomy (NCBI): domain Eukaryota; kingdom Metazoa; phylum Chordata; order Ceratodontiformes; family Protopteridae; genus Protopterus; species Protopterus annectens. Next base: position 213,430,199 of record NC_056740.1, read on the forward strand.
ACAAATGCTCTCTCAGCAGTCTGTAGGATACAGAATTCAGTGACAGGGTTTGGAGTGGGTCCATGTAGGACATGTTGTTTAGACCTTGTGTTCTTTTAGTAAGGTATCTCTCTGGGTGTTTAGTTGTTGTAGGTGTCTGGACAGATGCATGGCAAAGGGGTCATTATATTCAATGATTGGCTTAATGAGGGCTGCGTAAAGGGTGACAATGACATCCCTACATCTAGACACAATCCCTTTGTTTATAAGCTGTGCAATACAGAAGGATGTTTTTTGGTATTTAGATTCAGACCATGATTTTGACACCAGTTATTTGAGACAAACATTCCTATGGGATGGCTAAATCATTTGGGGATTCAATGACTGCTCCTAGCTTACAGTCATCTGTAAACTTAGTCAGCCAGAGCCTTTTGGTATTGACTAACTGCAGAAAAGTAGATACCAAAAAGAAGAGGTCCCAGCACAGAACCCTGTCCCTTTCTTGTTTCTTGCAAAGGAAATATGAAAAAAAAGTCAACTCCCTAGCAAATCTTCCCTGACCACTGAAATGAGAAAAGACATGTTTTTCACGTTTTATTTACTTTTCAAGGGAATTTTACTGGAAAAGGACTGACCTAAAGCAAGCACACTACTGCAGGGCCCAGACTCCAGCCAATTAATACAAAAAAAAAAAAAAAACAAGCAAACAGGAAATAGAACAATTATGCAAGGATTATTATGCAAAAGATCTTTTTATGACTTTTGGACAGAATGGTAGAATCATTTTTAAAAATACATTTAAATACAGAAAGGAGTATTTGAAGGTATAAAGGGAAAGTGTAAGACAGAAAAAGAAAAAAGATTAATTAAGGATTTGGATAAGGCACTGGAATGGATGATGGCTGTTATCTATGGAAACACACACACACACACATATATATATATATATATATATATATATATAACACAAATACACACATATATATGTATATATATATATATATATTATATACACACACACATTTATATATATTATATATATATATATATATATATATATATATATATATATATATATACATATATACACACTTATATATACCAGAGGCACAATTTAAAAGGAGTAAGTATCTCATTTTAGCAAAATTAAAAATACATCCTTTCATCCTTTCTTATTAATATAAGTGTTGAATGATGGGTCACAACACAGAAAAGAAAAGAATAAACGAGAAGAGATTATGCATATACCAATGAATTATATTATGAGAACGTATGCAGTAGTAGTAGCAGTAGTGTCCGAATGGGATTAAAAAAGATTCAATTAATACAATAAATGGGGAGGGAAAGCATACTGTAAGGGCTGAATACTATCCAGGAACAGGTGAACGAGCAATCAGTGCCTGGGTTGGATATAACAGAATACAAATTTTTATAATAGAATGACTTGAGGAGCAAACATATTTGTCAGTCTTATAAAAAAAATATATATGGAAGAAAACAGTTAATAATCATACCTGCAAAAAGATGATATTTAAACATTAAAAACGGGAAAATGAAGACGCAAGACAATGGAAACTACTTTAAATGACACTCATTATAAGAGTTGTATAAAGATACTTAAAATATTTCAGAAAATATTGGATGATCTTGACAGACATACTGGATGGGGTTAAACAGAAATAAACCCATCAACATTACCATTAATAAAATAATGATACAGATTATATGTGCTTCAGAAAATGTCAAAATGGTACTGGAGATTTAACAAAGACTATGCTATGACAATAACAAGTGTAGTCAGATATGGAAGAAGTTAATGACCTATAGAATAACAGTGAATGTGTTACATTTACTGCAGACTGATTATTAGGATGCTTGGGTGACAAAAGTAGTTTTTTAGGTGGTAATGTGAAGAAATCAGGGTAAGGAGAGCTGTCAGACAAGGATGCCTCAACATAAGTATGTTACTTGCATTGGTAATAAATGCAACACCAGTCAAGCTGGAGGTAAATTTGGAAAAAAAGGCAAATTTCCACACACACACACACACACACACACACACACACACACACACACACAATATTGTCTTGGCAGCAAAAACTTATGGGTGGGCAACAGAGTTAATGAAGGAATGGCCAAGCTTAACAGGAATAGCTGGATTAAGTTTAAGAAAACAATTATGATTTGCACAGGGAGTGAAGATGAAGAAATATATTTTTCTATAAAGGAAATTAGATTTTAGAGGAAAATTTAGTTCAGGATGTAGTCATGGTGCATTGAGAAAAGGTTTGGGGAGAATTTAGGGATACCACGTTTGCAGATAACGTAATCAGTTTTTCAAGAAAATGTTAAATTTAATTCAGTGGTATTAGATGTGATGTTTGCTCTGAGAGTGTTGATGGAGAAGTAAGGAGAAAGTCAGAAGGAGCTGCATTGTGTTTTTGTAGACTTAGAGAAAGCATATGACAGGGTGCCTAAAAAGGAGTTGTGGTATTGTATGAGGAAGTCGGGAGTGTCAGAGAAGTATGTAAGAGTGGTACAGGATATGTATGAGGGCAGTGTGATTGCGGTGAGAGTGATGGATGCGTTTAAGGTGGAATTACATCAAGGATCAGCTCTGAGCCCTTTCTTATTTGCAATGGTGATGGACAGGTTGACAGCCGAGATCAGACAGGAGCCCCGTGGACTATGATGTTTGCAGATGGCATTGTGATCTGTAGTGAAAGTAGGGAACAGGTGGAGGAGACCCTGGAGAGATGGAGATATGCTCTAGAGAGAAGAGAAATGAAGGTCAGCAGGGCTAAGACAGAATATGTGTGTGAATGAGAGAGAGGATAGAGGAATGGTGAGTATGCAAGGAGTAGAGGTGGCGAAGGTGGATAAGTTTAAATACTTGGGATCAATAGTTCAGAGTAATGGTAAGTGTGGAAGAGAGGTGAAGAAGAGAGTACATGCAGGATGGATTGGGTGGAGAAGAGTGTCAGGAGTGATTTGTTGCAGACGAGTACCAGTAAGAGGGAAAGGGAAGGTCTACAAGAGGGTACTGAGACCAGCTATGTTATATGGGTTGGAGACAGTGGCACTGACAAAAAGGGAGTTAGAGCTGGATGTGGCAGAGTTAAAGATGTTAAGATTTGCACTGGGTGTGACGAGTGTGGACAGGATTAGGAATAAGTATATTAGAGAGTCAGCCCAGGTTGGAAGGTTTGGAGACAAAGCCAGAGATGCAAGGTTACGTTCGTTTGGACATGTGTTGAGGAGGGATGCTGAGTATATTGGGAAAAAGATAAGGATGAAGCTACCAGGTAACAGGAAAAGAAGAAGGCCTAAGACAAGGTTTATGGATGTGGTGAGAGAGGACATGCAGGTGGTTGGTGTGAGAGAGCAAGATGCAGAGGACATGAAGAAATGGAAACAGATGATCCGCTGTGGTGACCCCTAACGGGAACAGCCGAAAGAAGATGATGATGATGGTATTAGGGAAAGTAGGGTTTTTTTAACATAAGTGTTTCACTGTAAAAAGAGAAGAAATGATTACAAAGTATGTTTTCAGTAATATGGGAATCCAGATTAAAATTCTGTAAAAAGGTAGGTTTTACATATAAAAACGTGATAAATGAGACTGGGACTAATTAATCCAGTGGTTAATTAGGCAACGCTGCATTTATTTACTCACCATAATGTCTCATCTGTGTTGTCCATTTTCATTCTTCCTCTACTGGTGGAATCTTGGATCCAACTCGGTCACTTCTTCCAGATCCTCAGATCCAAATGCTCCTCCATTTACCCACAATGACCCAGCAGCCCAACAATCCTCAGACAGAGTCTGCTGCCCATAGGAGTCAATGGACAATACCTTAAGAGAATTCATATGAAGGCACAGAATAAGAAAAAGAGCTAGGGCTCAAACAAGGAACAACAGTTCCCAAGGTGATACTCAAACTTCTCCAAGTGCAAAGGGAAGGGGATTAGGAGAGTGTGAAGTTGAATGAAAATGGACAACACAGATGTAACGTTATGGTGAATACATAATTTATCTGATGATGTCATTTTCATTCATTCCTCAAGTGATGGGACAGAGTCCACAGCTAGATGAACCTTGGATGGTCCTCATGAAAGGATATTCCGGAGTACTGTGGCACCAAAAGCATCTCTGTTCCTAGAAACCAAATCCAATCTGTAATGAACAATAAAGGTACATGCATTGGACAAAGTGGCACCAGCACAAATGTCATCTATGGAAGGTTTTGACCAAAAAGCTGAGGATATGGCCACAGACCTCATGGAGTGAGCACTAGAAAGCCCAGGCAAGGGCAATCCTCTTATTATAGGCAAAGGAGATGCAATATTTTAACCATTTGGCCAGTGTAATTTTAAAAACTGACTTACCCAACCAGTTAGGTGAGGAGGATACAGTCAGTTTTCCAGAAATTGGTTCTATTAAGATAAAACTAAAGTTGTCTATGTACATCTAAAAGATGGAGCATGTACTCTCCCTTCTTTGAAAAACATGGGAATAAAACCAAGGGGTTAATGACTTGGTTGATATTAAACTCAAACTACCTTATGCAAAAAAGACAGGTTGGTTCATAAAGAAACCCTGTCTTTGTGGAAAACCAAGTAAGGAGGTTTGGAAGATACAGGCTTGAGTTCGGATACTCATCTAGCTGATGTAATGGGCTACTAGAAAAACGGTTTTCCATGACAAAAACTTGAGGCCTGACTTAGCTGAGGGTTCAAAGGGTTCTTGGGTCACAGCTTGAAGCAAAAATGTTAAGTCCCAAGGAGGAGCAGGATCCTTTACTGGAGGTTTAAGTAAAAAGTTCCTTTGAGAAAGGCATTGCTTAATTTAGAAGAAGCTAAGGAAGAATTATTTTCACCCAGATGAAAGTTTGAAATGGCAGCCATATGGACATTTATAGTAGAAAAGCTAGCCCCTTCACTGAAAATGGAAGCTAAAAAATCAAGTACAGCTGGTATAGGGGCAGAAATGGGGTCCAGATCCTTCTTAAGGGCCCAGAACACAAATCTCTTCCATTTACTTTTGTAAATCATTCCAGTAGAAGCTTTTTTAGAAGACAAAATATGAATGTCTGAGGAGGAGAGCCTGGGTGGTCTGGCAATCAGTGTAACTGGAGAAACTATACAGTTAGTTTGAAATGTGTTAAGTCTAGATGAGTCATACCTGTCGGGTGAGACAGGCGGTCTGGATTGGGATCCAGTATCCAGGGCAGATGTATAAGATGAGGTCAGAGGAAGGGGAACCAGAACTGACAAGGCCAAAAAGATGCAGTGAGGATAACTGTCCTTTTCAGCTGGTATGCTTTCTGTAGAAATTTGGGGACGAGAAGTAACAGGGAAATGGGGGATAAACAGAGAAGACCTGAGGGAAAATCGTGGACTACAGCATCTCTCAGTGACACCCCCTTTGGAGAGATCAGAGCAAAGAACCTGCTACACTTGAGGGGAAAGGTGAAAAGGCCACAGCATGGTTGGTGCCATTGACAGAAAATTCTCTGTCACCTTGACATTGAGAGACCACTCATGAAGCATCAGAATGCACCTGTTTAGTTTGTCTGCAAACACACTGACTTTCCCAAGAATGATTTTCAAATCTAGGTGCTTAGGATTTCCCTCTCTCTTCCCCCCTTGGCTGACCTGGCGTGACTCAGTTTGAACTCTACAATTCCCTACAAAACGGTGTCTACAGGACTGCAATCAGTTTCTCTCAGCATTTATGCAGAGTAGGTTGCACACAAAAAGCATTTGTTAAGCTTTCACTTACAGTGCTGTGTAATTAAGCAGGTCACCATTTTGGTCAGCCATAGGGCTCTTTTTTTCTACTTGAGTGTTTGCCTCCTTTCCCTGTAACTTAAGTAAACTGACTCTTACATTAAGAACTAAAATACTTACCTTATAGCTTTAGGACACCTTAGGAAACCTTGTAAACTGCAATAGCCTGACATTTGAACAAGTAACCCTTGTAAAAATTCCCAAAATTGTATACTGTTGGTCTGTCTTTCCTGCTAAACATAAGTGAAATTACAGTGCTGAGTGCAAGTAACATTAAAATTAAAGTACTGAGTGCAAATAACATTATAGTGCTGAGTGCAGATTTTAGGCCCTTACATTCAACTTACCTCTGGTGTGGTGTCTTGAGTCAGTTAGGGTATTCCCTGTAATCACTCCTACTGCCTTCTCTTTTCCCCCACCCCCTCTTTCCTCAAACAGGTTAAACTGCTACAATTCAGTACAGGCATCATTTTCAAATCTAGGTGCTTAAGATTTCCCTCTCTCCGTCTCCGCCCTGAAGTTCATCACCAAGTATAGACTTAACCTAATACTTGGTGGTGATATTCACCCCAACCCTGGCCTATCCACTTCAGATACACATACCCCCTCTACTTGCAATTTAAGCTACAAACCTACAATTAATGGGCCAACTAACTCTCCTAGCCTGTCATCTCAATATTAGAAGCATTAATAACAAGATACATGAATTGCATGCATTTCTGGATGTCCACTCCCCTGAGGTTCTCTGTTTATCTGAAACCTGGTTAAAACCTAACACTACAAACAATGAAGTGTTACCACCTGGGTACAACATACACAGGCTGGGTCGTGCTTCGAGGAAGGGGGGTGGGGTAGCTGTACTCTATAAATCTGAGTTGAATGTCACCATAGATGTAATAAAACCACCTCAGATTAATAACTCTGAGATTCTTGCCACCAAATTGCAACTTAATAAAAATAAATGCATTAATATCATCTGTATGTACATACCCCAGCTAACAATATATCTACGAAGATATCCTGCACTGGCTACCATGTCACTACCCCCAAGAAACCCTACTACTTGGAGACTTTAACATAGACTGGGGCACCTGTTCCTCAGAATCCCCAACCACCCATATTAACGTGCATGCATTTACACAAATCATATCCACCCCTACCAGGATAGGTAAACCCAACCAAAAAGAAAGCATACTTGACTGGGTACTCAAATAGTCACCCCCAACTGTACACCTGTGGTACCCTCCCTGATGGCCTACGCGATCACCTTCTAACCTATGTAATTAAGCACAAAGCCATTAATTCCCAACAACCCTTACTCAGAAAGGTTAGAAACAATATAAACTTTGACCCTGCTAAATTCCAACAAGAACTAAACTCATGTAATTGGTCTATTCTAAAACACCTCCCCTTAGAGGAAGCAGTAGCATACTTTAACAACAAATTCCTTGATATCCTAGATTTGCATGCGCCTGTTCATTCAAAGAGAATAAAGGAAAAAACTGCGCCGTGGCTTTCTAAAGAGTCTAAACTCAAAATTGCCCTTAGAAACAAAGCATGGGCTTTATGGCGTTCTTCTAAAGGCCCCCAAGATCACATTAAATACAGGCAATCCAGGAACGAAACAAAAAAATCCATTTTACAAGACAAAAAACAATACTATTGTAATTTACAGACAGTAAATCAAATTAACCCTCAGAAGTTTTGGACTAATCTACTATATCCTGGACAAACTTCAACCCCAATCCCTACTACTGATAAAACCCCTGAAGATGTTTGACAGTTTTAACCGATTCTTTACTGAGACAATTCAAGCCCTGGTTAGCCAACTACCTCCTAGCTCCCCTGGTCCTGAAAGTAGCACCCCTAGAAACCTACTCGCATTCAGCTTCCAACCAGTCGCCACTTCACTTATCTGTACCTTGATCAAAAAATTAAAACCCACTACACTTTCTGCTGATCAAATCCCTCCAGAGTACCTACAAAAATCAGCTGATGCTATTGCTTACCCCGTCTCAATACTAATCAATCGAACCATAGTAGAAGCTAAAATTCCCACCATCTGGAAAATATCCTATGTAGTCCCACTTCACAAAGGAGGCAGCTCTACTGAATTCTCCAATTACAGGCCAACAGCTATACTCTCTCCACTTGCAAAGATTATGGAAAAATGTATTCATAGAAAACTCATGCACCACCTAATCCAGAATCACCTTATGGCAGACACTCAGCATGGTTTCAGTCCTCATCACAGCACTACTTCAGCCCTCCTAGCCTTTACCAACACCATAATAGCGACAATAATTATATATCCTCAGCCCTCTTCTTGGATCTTTCCAAGGCATTCAATATGGTTGATCACCAACTTTTAATCCACACCCTACAAACATTCTGTCTACATACTAGAGCCCTTCAATGGTTTCAATCCTACCTGAATGGTCGACAGCAGGCTGTCCTCTGGGAGAACTTTCTAACCTTCTACCTAACACCCTTGGAGTACCACAACGCTCTATACTAGGGCCCTTGCTGTTCTCAATCTTCATCAATGACCCTTATACTGTCATCCCAAAAGTCAGCTGTATCCAATATGCTGATGACTCTACTCTGATTTGCTCGGCCACATCTCCAATAGAGTTATGGTCAGCTACCCAGACCACCTTTAATACAATAGAAAACTGGCTTTCTGAACGTTGTCTGATCCTAAATCCCAAAAAAACTAAAATGCTGTTATTTTCACCAACACGTAGGTCTACCACTTTCAGCTTTACCATAAATTCAAATGATGGCACAATAATGTCCCCTGACCCCTCTACAAAACTATTAGGTGTCATCATAGATAATCTAAAATTCGACCTACGTTAACCAAACAATCAAAACCATCAATAAAAAACTAGGGTCACTTTAAAGAATAAAAGCCTTCCTAACCCCTCCAGCTAAAATTGCCATAGCTCGCTCTCACCTTCTTTCAACCCTTCTGTGTGCATCCCCTCTATTCTCGAATTTAAACAAGACTGTCCTTAAAAAAACTCTCAATTTGCTACAACCACATTGCCAGGTTTGACACTGGGCTGCCATTTAGGACATATCATTGCATCAATCTAAATCAGCTTGGGTGGCTTGAACTACCCAGCCTAATCCAGTATAACCAACTGATTATGGCCTATAAAATCCTCTATAATCCGAACAATACTCCTGCACTTAAAATTATTATCACCTCCTATAACAATCCTAGACCGCTTTGATCCTCTAACAAACTACTAATTCAGACTAGCAAAATTAATAATACGGCCGGTGACTCTCTCTGCAAATTCTGTAAGTAGATCCTGGAACTCTCTTCCAGCTGATATTACCTTACTTTCCACCTTAAGTCAATTTAAAACTAGACTCAAAACAACATTTGTCACTTAACTGGCTATGTCACTCTATCAAGCCTGGCTAACTCTCTCTAGAATGTGTAAAAATCTGTTAACCAGCTTTACTGTGTAATTTAATTTAATCCTGACTTACGCTCGGGATTAACTCTAACCTGTGGAACTTGTTAAACTTGCTTACTTATGTAATCTCTGTAAATAGTCTGTTTGCATTATGTAATGCTGGTATTATGCAATGCTGTATCTGCTTACCCTTGGAGCTTTTCTCCCCGGGCCTCTGCTGAAAATGGACATGCATCCAGTTGGACTATCCCGGTCAACAAATGTAAAATAAAAATAAAATAAATAATTAAAAGAATGTGCATTGTTATGAGAAAGCAGCCAAAAGAAATCGTCCATTGCCATACACTTACTGCTTTTCAACATAGTGGGTAAGATCTGTACCACACTATATTATCCATCTGAATAGCAATTGTCCTGGATGGAAGAATGTCTTGAAAAGCCTGCAATGCTAGGACTGCTCTCATTTCTAGGACACTGATATGCATATACTAGCATCATCTGGCGACCCCATACCTTGGGACATTTAGCTTCCATCTTGTAGCTGCTTTAGCTCCCCTACCCTTCTGGTCATTATGCACACACGGCAAATCACATGGGTTTCTTAATTACATGCTCCTCCTACCTGGGATTAAACTGCAAAAAAAAGTCTGTTTTTGTCCACTGAAGCTGGCTATCTTTTAACTAAATAAAACCTCCAGAAATAAGAACCTGACACCCTACAGCTTTTCTGTTGCAACAGTTCGCACGGGTTTCTTAATTATGTGGCTCCTCCCCTCCCACCTGGGATTAAACTGCCAAAAAACAAAGTCTGTTTTTGTCCACTGAAACTGCCCATCTTTTAACTAAATAAAACCTCCAGGAAGCAAGAACCTGATACCCTACAGCTTTTCTCTTGCAATAAGTGAATTACAACTTAGTTTTTGTAAAGTTCTAAGGCTTAGTATTAAAAGGTGTGTTAGTGCCTGCCATGTCTACAAGGAAGGGTTCTCTCCTCCCCATTATTCCAGCCAATTGTCAGTAGATGGCACCATAATACCCTGAATTAGCCACACACACAGTCTTCCAGTCCCAAGCATTCACTGTTTAAATTATTGAATTTCTGCTTCTTACTTTCAGCATTCTCTCTATACTAATCACAACCCTCCATCCTCTAAACTTTAGCTATCCTGCTTATATTCATTATCACACTCCACTCAACCATCTTGTCCACCACTATTACTATGATCTCACTTCTCTCACTTGCACTTTCTCTCCCAACAATAATCACAACTCTCTAAACACCCAACATGCCTCATACAACCACCTGTACAACCACACACAAACCACCTTTATCAAGTTACTCAGACATCCACCCTAGCTTATTCACAGCTAGCACTTCTGTACTATCCAAAGTAAAACTTCTACCTCTCAAAATTCACCACCATTATCACACTGCCAGCAGCAACTATGCCATTTGTAGGAAAAAACTGGTAAGTATAGTCCACATAATTTGCCAAAGCATTATATCCCAGTGCAGTGATATAGAACCCAAACCCCCAGCCCTGGCAAACCTAGCAAATCTCTCATGCTATCAATCATAAATCTCAAACGTCTTAGAAACAAGATACCTGAACTCCAGGCATGCATTTCACAAAACAACCCCGAGCAGCTACAGAAACCTAGTTCAAATCATATGTAAAAGATACATAATTTCTCTCCCCAGGCTACTCATGCCTAAGAGCCGATCAGCCACACAAGAGAGGAGGGGGGAGTAGCAATACTCTTCCCTAACAAATATATTTTATTTCCTTACTCAAAACCAACACCCAACTTCTCCCCAGCTGAAGTACTAATCTCTATATTAAAACTTAAACATAAAAACATTTTCATAATTGCTCTGTAAATTCCTCCAGAAAACAACATACCAATATTAGAGAACAAGCGTGTCTGGACATCCCAAAACATAGACAATGAAACCATCATCTTAGGCAATGTAAACAATGATGGGTTAGTCATGCCCAAAAGAACCTCTCAAAAAAAAAAAACCTTTAGAACTTCTCCCAATTCAAGACATCATCAGACCCCGCAAAAATAACTGGGGCTCCAAAACAGACTTGATATTAGTGTCCTACCCTAACAATATCACCACTGCAGGCATACTATCGAATACCATTAGCGACCACCACTCAGCATATATCCTCCACAAATTTTCCCCAAACCCAGGCCAACATCAATACAAATCCACCAGAAATTTGACCAAGTTCCCAATGATCAATACTTAATGAAACCTTAGCTAAAGTAAATTGTGAACCCCTCAAATTGCTACAACTTAATGAGGCTGTTGAATTCTTTAACTCAACATTCCTAGACATCCTAAACAGGCAAGCACCCACCCGCCAAAAACAAATAAAATAACCATGCAAGCTGGCTCTCAAAATCCACCAAAGAAGTCATGTCCACAAGGGATAAAAATCTGGAAATACTGGCAGAAAAACAAAGACCCCTCACCTCTACAATACAAGCAACTCCGTAACCAGGCAAAACTAATAACCAGAGATGAAAAAGCCCACTACCTGCATCTACAAAGCCAATATAAAGACAATCCCAAAAAATTCTGGTAGTCCATTGCCCAACTATTACACCCAGGCTCTCAAAACAACCCAGACAAAACCCCAGCTGAACTTGCCATCTTCAATTCCTACTTCACTGACACCATAGCTAACCTAACCACCGCCTCTCCTACAGTTAGTACCACCACCAAGACAGCTGATGACCAAATCATGCCAGAAAACAATACTATCCTCGACTCCAACCTAAAATTCTCCCCCATAACCACTGCCACAATAAAACACTTTTACTTAAGCTAAAATCCTGTACTCCGGCCCCTGACAATCTACCCCCAAACTTCCTGCAGCTAGCTGCAAACTCTTATCTTATCCCATCAACATACTCATTAATAGATTGATTAAAGAATCCCTAGTACCATACATCTGGGAAAAAAAACATTTATTCTCCCCTTACACAGACACCACAAACTTTCGGCTCATAGCAATTCTCTCACCCCTCTCTAAAATACTGGAAAAATGCATCCATGCCCAACTCCTCAACCACCTGCTTGAAAACCAAATTCTATCACCCTCCTCAGCATGGTTTCAGACCAGGATACAGCATCACTACTCCCCTCCTCTCCTAGATACAGTTAACTGGGCATTGGATTCTGGAAAAATAATCACTTCTCTTTTTCTACACCTCTCCAAAGCTTTTGATACCATCTCCCCACACCATCCTCTTCTCCAAACTATCCACCCGCCACATTTCCCCACCTACCCTACAACAGTTAAATAGCTATCTCTCCAATAGGCAGCAATCTATCAAATGGCAACAATCTTACTCACCCTTCCTCAATACTTCCACAGGCCCCATACTTGGTCCTCTCTTATGTAGCATCTTTATTAACTTTCACTCCACTCTCCCACAGTGCTCAGTAATCCAGTATGCTGACTATACAATAACATGCACTGCAAATTCCAGCTCTGAACTCCAGCAAATCACTCAGAATGCTTTCATCTCTACTGAATCTTGGATGCTTAACAATCATCTTGTCCTAAATCCGAAAAAAAAACTAAACTAGTACTTTTTTTTACCCCTAAGAAACGTTTCCCCACACACTAAACTACTAGGCATTATTACAGATGAAAACCTTAACTCTGACCTACACAAACAATATCATAAAAACACACCAAAAGCTTGGTATGCTCTACAGGCACCAATACTGTCTTAGCCTCACTAACAGACAAACCCTTGCAACCACCTTTTTATTACCCTTTCTCCTTTATGGTGCCCCTGTCCTTACTAATATACAACATGCTGCAAAATCCAACCTTGAAATGTGTTACAACAGAACAGCCAAATTTGCCACCAAAGTCAAATTCTCATCCCACCACTGTAACTCACTGAAACAATTAGGCTTGCTGGAACTCCCCCACCATCTCTCATTCAGCCAACTATCTACAGCGCACAAAATAATATACAGACCCACAGACTGCCCTGCTCTCTCGACAATACTCACCCAATACCAACCCAGCAGGGAAAGAAGATCTAAAATCAATTATCTACGTCTAAAGTAGAAAAGCCCACCTTACCCTGCTGGTCAACTCATCTATTCCTTACTGTCGCCAAACTATGGAACTCACTTCCACTTTCTCTAAGAAACACAGGCATCACCACTACATTCAAACAAATCATCTCAACTCTTCTTGGCTAGGTACCTGCTCTATAACCTAACCTCCTCCTTCTCCTTATATGATAACTAAACTCCTATGCTTTTTGCTACTATAGGCTAATATTTTCTCCATAAGAATTTATACTAGTACAATAATTGTGATTAATATATCTGTTGATACCTCTCTGATTGAATTAATTTGGCAGCCAACAAAATTCCTGCTTTTATGTATACATTCTGTATATATTACTGTAATCACTATATGTAACACTCTATCTACCTTTGTACCAATTAATGTTTAATATTTTCTGTACCTACGTTCTTGTCGGAGCTTTTCTCCCTGGGCCTCCACTGAAAATGGGCTCTTTTAGGCCCAGTGGACTTTCCTGGTAAACAAATGCAATAAATAAATAAACAACATCGTTCCCAAATTGTGTCCCTCACTCCATTTTGGGAGGTGTCCGTGGTCATAGTGGCCATGGGTAGGGAGAAACTTTGCCCAACTGAAGCAACCAAATAAGACATTTTTTGCAAGATTGAGTGATCTTGGCAGGGGCAGATAAAGGCTGTTGAACAAACCACTGTACTGACAGTCCACTGCAGAATCCACATGTAAAACCTTGCTAAAGGAACTAGGGTGATAGCTGCTGCCATGGACCCCAATATGCTTGTAAGATTAGACATTCTGGCAGATACATGCACAAGATCACTTTCATGACCTGGGATCGGAGTGTCTGAGTTCGTGCAGGGGAAACAGAGGCTATCTGTGTGACCATGTTTAGATGAGCACCTATGAACTCCAGACTCTGCGTGGGTGTGAAGTGAGACTTGTAATGGACAGCCATGCCTGGATGAAGACAATACTGGACCAAATAATCCTTTGTCTGTAGAAGCAGATGCCTGGATGGGACAGTTAAGCAGCCAGTCGTCTAGGTACAGAAACAATTTGAATTCCAGCAGTCTCAGGTGATCTCTACCACTGTCGTGCATCTGGCGAACACCCTGGGGGCTGTGGTGAGGGCAAAAGGCAGTGCTCTGAACTGGTAAAAAAAAGTTGTGTATTACCATAACGTTCCATCTGTGTTGTTCACCTTCTTTCATTCATCACTGATGGGGGTTCTGTTCTCTAGCCAAGTCTCTACCCAGAATGCCCTTCTCTCTGTTATCTCAAATTGAGTTTGCTAGAGAAAAAGAAGTAAAGCAGAGGCCACTTCTGCATAAATACCCTAAGGGCACCACTTAAGACCAAAAGCATCTCCCAGGAGCCTCTCTAGGGGGAAGGAGGGTGGGAAGTGATGAATAAAAGAAGATGAACAACACAGATGGAACGTTATGGTAAGACATAACTTCTTTATCTGATGCTGTTATTCTTTCCATTCACCACTGATGGGACAGAATCCTAAGCTACCTTGAGGTCCATGGGCGGCTCTTATGGAAGAACATTTCTGAGTACCACTGAGCCGAAGGCAGCTCTCTCTCTCTGGAGACCAAGTCCAATTTGCAATGATTGATAAAGGTATGAGGCTTAGCCCAAGTAGCTGCTGCGCAGATGTCATCCATGGAAGCCCTGGAAAGGAAAGCTACAGATGTTGCCATAGATCTAGTGGACTTGAGCTTTAACTTTTGGCATAGGTTCATTACTGAGGGAATAGATGAAATATATGCAGTCCCTTAGCCATTTTGATAATGTAAGCTTGGAAACCGTCTTTCCCATTCGGAGCCCAGAAAAGGAGATGAAAAGCTGTTCAGATTTACAGATAGGTTTGGTCCTGTCTAGGTAAAATCTCAATTGTCTAAGGAGTGAAGGCAGTACTCTCTTCTATTGGCAAAATTCGGAAAGAACACTGGTAGATCAATGGTCTGTTTTTTTGGAGAATTCAGAAACAACTTTGGGAAGGAAGGATAGATTCATCCGAAATGATACTCTGTCTTTAAGAAAGACCAGATGGGGCTTCTTGATACACAGTGCCTGCAGCTCCGAGACTCTTCTGGCTACCAAGAACAAGGACTTCCAAGACGAAAACTTTAGGTCACACTTCACAGCAGGTTCAAAAAGTTTTTGAGTCAAAGACTGAAGGACTAGAGTGAAGTTCCATGGTTCCATGGGCTGTCTGACAGGAGGCCTGATATGAGAGGTCCCCTTGAGGAAAGCCTTACAAAGGCATAAAGAGTAAGAGGAGTGCCATCTAGACCATTGTGGAAATTGGAAATTGCCGCTAGATGTACTCATACTGTAGACACAGAGGCTCCATTATCAAAAAACTAAGCAAAGTATTGAAGCACTGCATTTACTTGAACCGAATACGGGTCTAGCATGTTATCCTTGGACCAGATGGAGAACCTTTTCCATTTATTTATCCTGATATAGTCTTCTGGTGGATAGTTTATGAGAGGCCAGAATGATGTCCTGAACAGGCGAGGAGAGATTAGCTTGCCTGGCGACTAGTGGAAGTGGAGAAACGAAGCTGTCAGGTTGAAAATGGACAGATTTGGGTGACAACCCTCGGGGGTAAGTAATCAGATCTGGTAGAGGGTCCAGAATCCACAGCGGGTATACTAGGTGTGAGGCCGAAGGAAGGGGAACCAAACTTTTGTTAAGGCCAGAACGGGGCTATGAGGATCACCATGGATCTCAATCAAAGAGCTTTCTTTAGAAATTGTGGAATCAGGGGGATGGCAGGATAAGCATAAAGAAGTCCTGTGGGCCAATCGTGGATCAGAGCATCCCTTGGTGACACCCCCTCCAGGGGAAGTAGGGCGAAACAGCTGCTGCACTTGTTGTTTGATGGGGAGGCGAAAAGATTGCAGCAAGGCTGGCGCCAGTGGCTGAAGATTTCTGATGCCACCTCGGGGCTGAGAGATCACTCGTGAGGCATGAGGATGCATCTGCTCAGTTTGTCTGCAATCACGCTGGAGCTCCCTGGGATATGCGTTGCTATCAGAAAGCGGGTGGAAGCTATCACCCACTGCCAAATTCACATAGCTTCTCAACATAGGGGGTAGGACTTGGTTCCTCTTTGCTAGTTGATATACCAGACCACTGACATATTGTTTGACTAAACTGCAACTGCCCCAGAAAGGAGAGCCGAATGGAAAGCCTGCAATGCTAACAGCACAGCTCTCAGTTCCAGAACACTGATATGCAGGTGGGCCTCTGACATGGACCATGTGCCTTGGACAGTTTTTCCGTGGAAGTGACCCACCCACCCGATCAGGGAAGCATATGTGGTCACAATGGCTGTGGGCTGAGGGGACTGAAATGGGCAACTCCAAAGTTCTCCGTCTGTCCTCATCCACCAAAGGGGGTCCTGTTTGCAGGAGTTGGTTATTCGAATCTGGTAACCGAGGGGTTGATAGCTTGGGAAACACTGACAAAGAAGGAGCCATTGCAGGATCTGCATATGTAGCTTTGCTAGAGGCACTATTAGGACTGAAGCTGCCATAGAGCCTAGGGCCTGAAGAACTTCCCTTGCTGACTTTTGTTTGAGAGAGTATCACCTGGAGTTGAAGACTCAGTCGATGGAGTCTGTGAATTGGGAGTGATACCGGACAGGACTGAGTATTGAACAGTGCTCCAATGAACTCTTATTTGCTGTGTAGGAGTAAGGTTTGATTTCTCCCAATATATCGTTATTCCCAACAATTTGCCAGAGAGAGTATAATGCAGTGCTGTTACCAGAAGATGCTCGGTGGGGGCAGTGAGGAGCCAGTCGTCCAGATATGGAAGCACCCAGAATCCTTTTAGTCTCAAGTGAGCTGTTACCACTGCCATGCATTTCGTGAACACTCTGGGGGATGTAGAGAGACCAAACGGCAGGGCACGGAATTGATAATGACTGGCCCCTAGCCGGAAGCGAAGCACACTCCTGGAGCATTTGTCCATCTTGATATGGTAATACGCATCCCGGAGATCCATAGAGCACATCCAATCACCTTCTCTTAAAAAGGGAAGAATGGACTGAACTGTGACCATCCGGTTTGGATGACTGACTTGTTTAATCTGCTGAGATCCAAAATGGGTCTCCAGTCCCCTGTCTTTTTTGGCACCAAAAAGAAACTAGAGTAAAATCTGGATCTGATCTGGTCTGGTGGGACTGGTTGGATGACTCTTTTTGAGACAGCTTTATAATCTCTGAAGCTGCTTCTTCCCTTTGACTGGGTGGAACGTCATTAAGTTTTCCTGGAAGATTTGGCTGATAAGAAAGGGGAATGGTGTAATCTCTGGTGATGATGCTCTGCACCCAATGATCGGTGGTGACAGACTGCCAGGCAGCTTGGTGCAGAGAGAAATGACCCCCGATTGCTTCCAGAGGTAAGCAATCGGGCTGCTCCTCAGGAGCACTGATAAGGTTGTCCAGAGAAGGAATCTCTGGAGCCTTGGTTATGAGGACCCCCTCTGCTTCTATATTGTTACCCTCTCTGCCCCTGGGAGTATCACCACATGTGTCACGTCACTCCTCTGATTCCTGGAGAAGGTACGTTGAGGGTTGGAAAACCGTAGGCCTACGGCAGACAGGGTCTTTCTATCTTGCTAGCACCTGGCTATCATGTCCTTCACTTTGGAGCCAAAAAGGGATGAAGCTTCGATGGGAGCATTCAGAAGGAAGACTTGAAGGGATCCGCAAGGTCACAAATGCGCATCCAGGCATGACACCTCATAACAATGCCTGAACCCACTGCTCTAGCCACCCCTTCGGTCGCATGTGACAGCAACCTCATGGACGAGTTGGATATGGATTCCAGGGTTACGAGCTGCGAGGCCACTCTGTCCCTGACCTCGTCAGACAACTGTCCTGTGAGCGTCTCAGAGAGTTCAGAGATCAAGTACCTCTGGAGCCTTGCAAAATGTTCCAAATAAATCAAGGACCATATAGCAAAGGTCCCTGATACAAAAACATGTTTCCCAAGCCTGTCCACTGCCCAGGACTCCCTGTTGGGTGGGTGGACAGCGGGACTTTCCTCAGCCAAGTCCTTCTTCATGGCCACCGCCACCACCATAGCATCAAATGGTAACCCTTTGGACCAATGAGAGTTCTCCTCAGGAGGGGAAAGAATTTTGCCTGGTCTCTGAGGGATCGCCTCAGTGGAATCAGGGTTCTTCAAAGCACACTGCACGACCAGCTGGATGAGCTTGTCGACAGACGAGGTCATCCAAGAGGTAGAAGGCTGGGCAAGAAAACTCTGCAGGAACACAGACTCTTCAGACGACAGGTTGGAGGGATTCCAGTCACCTCTTTGTTTCAACATTCCCAAGATGTCTCAGAAAGAGACATCATCAGGAGGTGACTGTGGGGACCCTTCACCATCACCGTAGTCCATGTCTTCAGTTAAGGACTACTCGGGTGAGTCCATGTGCTTCCTCTTGCACGATCTCTTTCAAGGGGGCTCCTCTGTGGGAGTCTGTGAGGAGGACTTGTAAGAACAGGAACCATGAACAGGGGTGTCCTGCGGCTTCTCTGCCCGGTGTCCCAGAGGGGTGGTCTGTGACAGCTGTAGCTCAGGGGGTTGAAAACAAGAAGTTATGTACTCACCATAACGTTCGATGTATGTAGTCCATCTCACCTCACATTCTTACCCGTGGGTTCGGAGCCAAATGTCGGCTCCAACTCGGCCATACTTTAGCACAAAGTCTTTCAATTGGCTGGGCTAAGATGGTATCCCATGCTGCACTGCTCTCTATCCTGCGAGCACCAGCACTCACTCTCCATGCATAACACCTAAGGAAGGAAGAACAAACCAAGAATGAAGGGAACTCTGAAACCAGGCCTAACCTTCAGATCCTCCAGGATGGGGGAAGGTTGGGGGGGGGGGTAAGTAAGAATGTGAGGCGAGATGGACTACATACATCGACCGTTATGGTGAGTACATAACTTCTTGATGTTATGTAGTCCAATCTCGCCTACATTCTTACCCGTGGGACAGCGTCCCCAGCACCTAAATCCTGGAAGGCTCAGTGGAAAATACTCCTGAGCACTGTAGAACCAAAGGAAGACCTGCCTCTAGATACCACATCTAACTTGTAATGAGTTACAAAGATGTGAGGAGATGCCCAAGTAGCTGCAGCACAAATATCATCTATAGACAATCTGGCCTGAAAAGCTGTAGTTGTAGATACAGACCAGGTAGAGTGAGCCTTCACTCGGAACGGTAAATCTCTTCCCCCTGAAGTATAAATGAAAGAAATACAACTGGAAATCCACCTGGACAACGTGACTTTGGAAACAGGAGACCCAATTCTGACTGACGTGATGGCTACCAAAGAGACAGTCTTCCAAGTTAAGAATTTTAAATCACAAGTGGCTGCAGGCTCAAAGGGGGGTGAAGTAAGACCCTGTAGAACAAAGTTGAAGTCCCAAGGCATAACAGGTTCAGAGACAGGAGGACGAAGCAACAAAGTGCCTTTCAGGAAAGCCTTACAGAGTATGTGCCATTAGACTAGGTTTGTCTGCGACGTGAAAGGTAGAAATCGCTGCCAACTGGACTTGAATGGTTGCGGCAGCTGATCCCTGGTTGAAAAGTATAGAAAGGAATTCCAATACTGACGAGATTGGAGCTGTGTAAGGGTCAATCTGTTTGGCATGTGCCCAGATGGAAAATCTCTTCCATTTGTTGTAATAAATTTTCCTGGTCGAAGGCTTATGAGAGGAAGATGGAATATGAACCACCTCCAGCGAAAAATGGTGAAGCCTACGAGGGTCCGAAGAGAGGGATGGAGCTGCCCTGACATGTGAGTCAGTAAGTCTGGTTGTGGGTCCAGAATCCAAGGAGCGTCCACGAGATAGGGATGGAGAAAGGAGAACCAAATTTGACGAGGCCAGTGTGCAGCAATCAGAATCATTTTGCTTTCCAAGGATTGCGCTTTCTGAATAACCTTTGACAGCAAAGGAACCGGAGGAAAGGCATATAGTAGACCAGAGGGCCAACCGTGGACTAGAGCGTCCCTGGGTGACTCCCCCTGAGGGGGGATAAGGGTGAAGTAGCTGCTGCATTTGGCATTGAGGGGGCTGGCAAAAAGGTCGCAGCAAGGCTGAACCCACCTCTGGAAAATCTGCTCCGCAACTTAACAGTTCAGGGACCACTCGTGAGGCATCAGAATAGCTCTGCTTAGCCTGTCTACGATCACAATGGACTTCCCCGGAATGTGCGTTGCTACTAGAAAACGTTGGGAAGACACTGCCACACTCGCATGGCCTCTCTGCAAAGGGGATACGACTTGGTTCCTCCCTGTTTGTTCAGATACCATACCACCGACATATTGTCTGAGTGGATTGCAATAGTCCCAAGAGGAAGAAAGCTCTGAAGTGCTTGCAATGTTAGTAGCACTGCTCTCATCTCCAGGACATTGATATGCAGATGCAGCTCGTGCTCTTACCACGTGCCTTGGACTGTCCTACCTAGATAATTCCCCCTCCACCCCATTTGGGAGGCATCCGTGGTCACCATGGCAACCGGAGGTGAAGGAACGAAGGGCTTTCCCGCATTGAGGTTTTTGGTGTGAAGCCACCAACTGAGATCCTGTTTGCACCTGTCTGAGTACAATAGGGTGAGACAGTGGAAGACGTTGAAGACCACTAGGCGAAGAGTAGCCACTGAAGGAGCCTCATATGTAACCTTGCCAGGGGGACTAACATAATCGTAGCAGCCATCGTCCCCAATAATTGGAGGACCAATCTTGCCTTCACTCTTCTCAGAGGGAGCAAGGCATAAATCTGTTGTTGTAAGACTCTGATTCTTTCCTGTGGTAGAAAAGCCCACATGAGGACGGTGTCTAACTCGGCGCCTATAAAGGTGACATGCTGCAAGGGCAACAAGGCAGATTTTTCCCAGTTCAAGGTGATGCCCAACTGTTGACATAGGTTGATAGTAGCGTCTCTGGTCTGAAGTAGGAGATGCCTGGTGGTGGCAGTAAGGAGCCAGTCGTCCAGGTATGGAAACACTTGGAATCCCTGATGTCTCAATTGAGCAGTCACCACTGCCATGCATTTGGTAAACACCCTGGGGGCTGTGGTGAGACCAAAGGACAGGGCACGAAACTGAAAGTGACTGGCTGCCAGCTGGAAGAATAGGGGACTTCTGGATGCCCTGTCCATCTTTATGTGGTAGTAAGCATCCTTGAGGTCGACGGGGCACATCCACACGTCTTTTCCCAACAATGGGAGAATAGACTGCAACGTGACCATTCGGAACTTGGACTTTTGCACATGGGTGTTCAATCGGCTGAAATCCAAAATGGGTCTCAGGTCCCCTGTCCTTTTCGGCACCAAAAAGAATCTGGAGTAAGTCCCTAATCCGATCTGGTCTGAGGGGACATGTTGGGTGGCTCCTTTTTCTAGCAACTTTGAAACCTCTGAAGCTGCGGAATCCCTTTGACTGGGTGGAACATCCGGGATTTTCTTGACTGGAGGGGGAGTTGACGAGAAGGGAATGACATATCCTCCAGAAATTACTCATAAAACCCATTGGTCCTGGGTGATACCTTGCCAGGCCTCCGGGTATAGTGAGATTCGACCCCCGACTGGCTCCGGAAACGCGCAGCGATGGACATCTTATAACTACACTTGGTGCACTTCTTAAAGCCCGAGGGCTTATGCTCCTTAGTATCTTTAGACATAGTTACCACAAACACCTAGTAACTAACTCAACAACTAGACCAACAGTCAATCAGCCACAAGTGCGGGAACGGAACAAAAACAGTGCACCACAAAGACCTCTAACTAAAATGGTCCTAGGCACAAGTACAAGGGGGAGGACTAATTCCTCTAATTTAAACGGTTTTAACCCAAGGGAAAAAAAGTTAGCACACAAGGTAAGCAAGGGGACAGACTAGGTCCTCTAACTGAAACGGGCCTAGCCAGTTGGAAACAGCTAGTGGGATACCACAAGAACAGGCTAAAGAAAAAAGAACTTTTCAACAACACAGTTCAAGATACACACACAAACAGCTATGAAAATAGCTTTTTTTTGCAAAAAACTTCTCTGCTATAAAGAAGAAAGGGTAATTAGCCACAGCCAAGAGCGAGACCACGTCCGAGCTACACGAGCAGCAAACGAGATCTAGGATAGAGAGCAGTGCAGTGGGATACCAGCTTAGCCCAGCCAATTGAAAGACTTCGAGCTAAAGTATGGCCGAGTCAGAGCCAACATTCGGCTCCGAACCCACGGGTAAGACTGTAGGTGAGATTGGACTACATAACGTCTAGGGTTCTGACATCAAAGGAGTGCTGCCAGAAGCAAGAGTCCTCTCCATCACGCGGAAGGCAGGTCTGCCTGAAGAGGGATGGGAGCCTGCGACCGAGAAAGACAACCTCGGGACCAGGGTCACACCCCGCTTTGATGAACCTGCCCCCATGGGTGGAGCTTCAAGCAGGATCGGTGCGGACGAGGTTATCAGCACCAAGAATGGAACCGAGGAGAAAGACGGCTCCGTACCCAGAGCCGAAGCGCCAGACTGAGGAAGGACCGCTTCAGCGGGAACCAAAGACCAAAGGGACAAACCCGGAGCCGGAGTGAGATGCACCTTAGGCGTCGAGGTGATGGGTTCCATGAAGGATGTTGGAGCAGAAGGCTTCAGAACCGAGATGGTCGAAGGAAGAGTGTAAGATGGAGTCCGTGGATAAGTCAACCCAAGTCCAGCAGGTGGATGGGTCTTAGAAAGTGTGGGGATCCCCCTGGCTAACAGCAGCTGATCTACAAGACGCATTGCATCATGTTCTGACAGGCTCCAGGTGGATATTCCGGATGGGAAGTCAGGGAGTTCAATGAAAGAGCTCTACGCTTGGCCCAGAAACGGATCTACGGAATGGGAGTATAGGGTCCATGGTGCAAGGTCTGCCAGCACCAAAGTCTCTAGTTTTGACACCGGAAGTAAAGGGGTTAAATCCAGTGAAGTCAGTACAATGCTTGGTACCAAAGGGGCACTCAGAGCTGAAACGGTCGGTTCCAAAATGGTAACTAATGAAGTAGTCTAAGGTGCCAAAGTGGCCACAGGTGCCGAAGTAGAAATAGGCTTAGTAAGGTCTAGGATCGATGCCGAAACTGGCGCCGGTATCGAAGGTTTCAAGATGCTCGGAGCCGAGGAAGACGGAGCCGTAGAGGCAGATTTATGCGCCGAAAATAAAGTACAGTTTTGTACCTACCATAAATGTAGATGTTCGAGTGCTAATACAGCTGCAGTCATAACAGATGGGTTTTCCTGCTGTCAGGCGGGTCCTCGGTCGGCCGAATTCCAAAGTCTAGGTCCGGTATCGGACGTCGTCGCTTCTTCCCTGATGTCAGTGTGACAGGGGTATAAAAGAACCAGCCGACGCCATTTTCTTCAGTTTTTCTTGCCTCAGATGTCAGGTGCCCCCAGAAGGAAAGCAATACATAAATATATGTAAAAATGCAATGCAATATAAAAAAACAGTAGTTGCAAGGAAATACACCATAAAAGAACACCCCAATAAGGTTGTATGAGGAGGTGTCAGCCATTAGGCCTGTCCCAAGAGGGGAAGGAGGGAGGGAAACCTGGACTGCAGCTGTATTAGCACTCGAACATCTACATTTATGGTAGGTACAAAACTGTACCATGTTCATCGTGCATACAGCTGCAGTCTTAACAGATGGGTAGAATCCCAAAGCTAAAAAAGGGGTGGTAGGCACTAGGTGGAACTAGGAGGAGCCAGGATGCCCTGCAAGATTGCAGTGGCAAAGCCCGCTCTAGATTTGGAGTATAATGGTAGGTGATAGTGCTTGGAGAAAGTATGTACAGAACTCCAAGTGGCAGCTTCCAAAATATCTTTGGTAGGAACCCCCCTGAGGAAAGCTGCAGAGGTAGCTGTGGCCCTTGTGGAGTGAGATCTGATGCCTGCAGGTACAGTTTTACCATGAAAAGAGTAACAAAAGCGTATGCAGTGGGCTATCCATTTTGAGACTGTCTGTTTGGAAATAGGCTTCCCTTGAGCTCCTGTAGCATAGGACACAAAGAGTTGCTCTGATTTTCTGAAAGGATTTGTTCTGTCCAAATAGTAACGTAGCTGTCTGTGAATGTCCAAGGAATGTAGTTGTCTCTCCCCTTCGTTTTGAGGATTAGGGTAAAAGGTAGGCAAGTGGATAGCCTGATTCAAGGCTACCCTGGATACTACCTTTGGCATAAAGGAAGGATTGGCTCATAAGGAAACTCTGTCCTGATGGAAAATAATGAAAGGCTGCACAGCCATGAGGGCTTGTAGTTCCGAAACCCTGCGAGCTGAGGTGATAGCCAGCAGGAAGGCTGTTTTCCAGGACAAATATTGCAGTTCTGTTGAAGCAGCTGGCTCAAAAGGAGGCAAGGTCAGTTTTTCTAGAATGAAATTGAGGTCCCAAGCAGGTACTGGTTGTTTCCTTGGGGGTTTTATATTCTTAGCCCCTCTGAGGAACTGTCTTAAGAGGGGGTGAGAGAATAAAGGAGGATCAGTGTTGTATTCTGCAGAAATGGCTGAGGCATGGATTTTGATGGAGGAGAATGAAAGTCCACTGCTTAGCATCTCAGCTAGGTACTGTAATATTTGAGGTAAATTCAGTATTCCAGGATTCTGGCCCTTTTTCTCATTCCAGGCACAAAACCGTTTCCATTTTGCGGAGTAGGCTTTTCTAGTAGAAGGTCTTCTGGCCTCCAAAATGACATCCTGCACCTCCTTGGAGAGTAGGCTCTGTTGTGATTTTAAGGAATCTTCCATGCGGCTAGATTGAGTGTTTTCAGCTAACTGTGAAGAGTTTTGAAGTTGTGCTGAGTCAGTAGAAGAGGCAGGATCCAAGGCGGGGAATGAGTCAGGCTCCTCAGGAGTGGGTACCAGTGTTGTCTTGGCCAGTCTGGAGCAATGAGAATCATCTTTGGTCTGTCTGCTCTGGTTTTTAATAGAACTTTGGGCAGCAGAGGAAGAGGTGGAAAGGCATAAACTGTCATTGTTGTCCAACTGAAAGAGAGTGCGTCCACTTTCCAGATCTGTGGATGAAAGGTCCTTGAGCAGAATTTTGCCAATTGGTGATTTCTGTGGGAGGCAAAGAGATCTATGTCTGGCCTTCCCCATGCTTGAATTATCTTTGTAAAAACTTGAGGATGCAACTTCCATTCATGTGGATCTGTCATATTTCTGCTTAGGTTGTCTGCCAGTGTGTTTTCTTTGCCTGGCAGGTACTGTGCTTGAAGCTCGATTTGTAACTCCAGAGCCATGTTCCAAAGAGACATGGCTAGCCTGCATAGGGGGTATGAATGGGTTCCTCCCTGTTTGTTTATGTACCACATTACTGTGGTGTTGTCTGTCCGTATCAATAGCTGGCCTGGATGCAGTAGGTCTTTGAAAGCTAGAATAGCATTTATTACTGCTAGCATTTCCTTTTGATTGATGTGTATGTGCTTTTCTTTTTGGGACCATTTGCCCTGAATGCAGCGATCTGTTATATGCACCCCCCAGGCGTAGTCCGAGGCGTCTGTTGTGATGACTTGATTTGCTTGAGGCTTGCAGAATGGGAGACCTGTGTTTCTTTGGCATGCTTGAGCCCACCACAGAAATTCCTTTTGAAGACATGGAATCAGTGGTATTATTGTTTCCAAACTGTGGCTGTGTTGAGACCATAGGTTTTTTAGGTACCATTGAAGTTTCCTCATATGCATCTTTGCACATGGGATTAGTAGGATGCATGATGCCATGAATTCCAGAGCCTGCAGGATTTTCCTTGCAGTCAGCCTGGTGAAAGTTGCCAGTTTTCTGAAGTACTGAGTTAGTTGCCCTTGTTTCTCTGGCGTGAGGTAGGCCATCTGGGTGTTGGTATCCAAGCTGGCACCCAGGAAACTTATTATTTGAGAGGGTATTAGCCTTGATTTCTTTTTGTTGACTGTGTATCCCAGAGAATTCAACAACATTATTACAGACGCCAGATGTTTCAAAAGTATGTGCTTACTGTCCGCTTGGATCAGGCAGTCATCCAAACATGGGTATATTTGTATCCCTTGAAGTCTGCAGTAGGCAATTACTGATGCCAGGCATTTCGTGAACACTCTGGGCGCAGTAGATAAGCCAAAGGGCAATGCAGAGAATTGATAATGTGTTGAACCTGCAAGAAATCTGAGGTATCTTCTGCAATCTTGTCTGATTGGGACATGCAGGTATGCCTCCTTGAGGTCCAGTGTTACCAGCCAAGACTCCTTGCCCAGCATGGGAAGAAGCTGCTGTAATGTGAGCATCTTGAATTTTGGCACATGTAAAAATGTGTTTAGGATGGATAGGTCCAAAATAGGTCTCCAAACTTTGCCCTTCCTTGGTACCAGGAATAGTCTGGAATAAAAACCTTGACCCTGTTCTTGTGCAGGTACCTCTTGAATAGCTTTCATGTCCATGAGATCTGAAATTTGTTTTTGTGCCTCTGCTCTTTGATTATGTGGCAGGTCTGGCATGCCTCTCATTTTTGGAAGGGTGTGAAAGTGGAATCTGTAGCCTCTGTCTATAATGTCCAGGATCCATTTGTCTTTTGTGACAATATGCCAATTTTTCGAAAATAATGCCAGTTTTCCGCCTAAAGGTGCTGCCATTTGAGCCTTGCTTGGCATGCAAAGGGGAAAGTCATTGGTTCTGCTTTCTGAATGGCTGTGAACTATCCTCACCACCTCTGAGTAGGTGCTTGCCATTGTCTGCCTCTAAACGATCCTTGAGATTGCCCTCTACCCCTCGGGCGCCTGTATCTACCTCGTTGGGTTCTGTCCGTGGCTGGAAAGGACCAATTTTTTGAAGGCCAATTTCTACTGAAACGTGGAGGTTGTACCTGTAGGAAATCTTTCACTGTTTGCATTGATTTTGCCTTTTCCTCCATTTTCTTTAATACCTCCTCAGCTTTAACACCAAACAATACATCTTTTTGCAGAGGTGCATCTAGTAATTTAGCTTTGACATGATCTGGTAAGGTTTGCTCTTTGAGCCAAGCATGTCTACGTATGACTGATCCTGTAACAGCAGCTCTACATGAGGCCTCTAAAGCATCAAAACCACATTGCAGGGTATGTTTACCCACTTGTTCTGCACTATGTAACAAATTCCTGCAACTCCAAGTCTGGTTGTTCAGGTTGTGACATTTTGCTTTTCAACTGTGATAACAGAAACTGTTGGTACTTTAACATATGGAACTGACAGTTTAATGCCCTCATGGTTAAGGTGGCAGAGGTGTATACCTTTTTCCCCCATCTTTCTAAAGCTCTGGAATCTCTCTCTGAAGGTAATGGATTTTTAGCAGTAGAGGCCTTAATTCCCTTAGGACCCTGTGAAATAGTTTCTGTGTCAGCCGCATGGCTTTTGTATAGGAATTGGTGTGAATCAGGAACCCGGTAATACCTGTCAGGCTTGACTGGAGCTGGAGGTAAAGAATCTGGGTTAAGGCAGGCCTCCGAATACACATCATCTAGTATGTCTAAGACAAGAGGTATAGCCAGAGGCCTGTGCTGAGGGAGCAAGAGGAAATCCCTAAGCCTTTTCTTGGAGTCTGAGTACTCTTGACCTTCCCAGTGGAAGTGTTCCCTCAAGGTATGTAAGGTTTCCCCAAAGGAGTAATCCTCAGGGGGGGGGAGACAGAGGGTATGGACTCCTCTGCATCAGAATCTTCAAAAGGGGAGTATGAATGTTCCTGGTCTTCAGAATGTTCTGAAATAATGGAGGCCTGGTCCGAGGAAGGGGATTCTTCTTCCACTCTGGGCCTTTTGTCCGGGGGGGGGGGGGGGTTGAGAACCCCTGATAAGAGTAATCAAATACTCAGCCATTTTGAGCATCTGCTTTTTAGGCATGGGGCCTTGAGAGGGGCCCTGTGGAGCTTGTCTTAGTATGCATGGCTGCTTTAGACTTAGTGAAAGCCTTGATGGAAAAAGAAGAGGAAGGCCTGAAGACACCTTGAGAGGTGGCAGGCCTGTCTGAACTCTGAGTTTCACCGCCAAGAGTGGCTTCGGTATCTGTAGTCGGGGTGTGGGCCGAAGAGCCTGCGACCTCGGGCACAGAAGACACCGCCAAAGAAGTGTCATCGGTAGTCAGGGGCTGCGTAGGCGCCTCGCTGAGAAACGGACCACATGTAGTCGGCTTTGGCGTGGTGTCGGTAGAAGTCGCGGACCTCGTATGTCGGTCCTTATCTTTGCGTCTTTTACTCAAAACTGGAGTCGGAGTATCCGACGACATAATGTAATTAAACTTTTTGCCAAAATAGTGTTGGGCGAACTCCGCCCGACGCTTAATAGTGCGTCTGTTGAATGTAGCACAAAAACGACAGGCCGAGACGTCATGGTCTGGGCCTAAGCAAGGAATGCAGAGGGAATGAAAATCCTTATGCAGTATTTGCTTCCCACATGAAATGCAATTATTAACTTTGTCTGACATCAGTCTGAGGCAAGAAAAGTTTCCCCAACGGGGTACTTAGCTTTCAAGAAGACTTAGGTTGAAAAATATTCGTAATCTCAGGAGCTGGCCGACTGGCACTTGCGAACTGCTTCTGCTTCGGGCACCGCGCGGCAAGAAAGACTGAAGAAAATGGCGTCGGCTGGTTCTTTTATACCCCTGTCGCACTGACGTCAGGGAAGAAGCGACGACATCCGACGCCGGACCTAGACTTTGGAATTCGGCCGACTGAGGACCCGCCTGACGGCAGGAAAACCCATCTGTTATGACTGCAGCTGTATGCACGATGAACATCTTTGGGACCTTTGATTTCCCAGGCTTGCTCTGATCACCAATGGTGAAGAAGGAACAGAGTGGGACCTCTTTTTGTCCTTAGTAGGAGGGATTGAGACCTCCACTGCAGAAATGGCCTCTGAGAAGGGAGACTTAACTCTTTCAGGATCAATTTGTTTTTGCACTCATTAAGAGTGAAACTCTGACAAATGTCAACAGAGGCAGCACTGAAAGGTGGGGCACTCCCAAACAGTATACACAGTCATCATGAGAGTCACTATTAGGTAACTTGCCATTACATGAAGCACAATGCTTAAAACCTGAAGTACCCTTATCAGACATCTTGATAGAAAGACGCCATAGGCCAACTGTATAATCCAACTAGAACAAGGTCAAACACTGTTCAAAGTAGTCACAAATATAGCAACACACTAATATGTAGAGAAAAAAAGGAAACACTTTACTAAGAGCCAAAGCTAATAGGTTAGACAGGAAAGACAACATCAACTATGGTATTGAAGAAATACCACAAGGGTAAGCGAGGGAAGGCCGCACCAACAATGGAAAAGTTTACCAATGGTAACGAGTAGAGTAGAGAGGAAAAGACAAGGTTAGACAGAAGAAAAAATGCTGGAAACACAAATCACATAATAAAATATGAAGATACCAAAAGTTTTTCAAACAAATATCAAATAAAGTTCCACTTAGCTGAGAGCCCGGCTAAAATGCGGCTTTACAGCTACACGGTAAACAAGATATGAGGTAACAGGGAGAAGGGCATTCTTGGTAGAGACTTAGCTTGAGAGTTTTTTTTGGCTGGCACGAGCTTGGAAAAAAGGCCGACCCGGTTCCGAGGCCTAGGAACAGAACTCCATCAGTGATGAATGTGAAGAAGAAATTGACTGGCTCCCAGCTGGAAGAGTTGATATCATCTGAGGTTCCTGTTCCCATCAAGCACATCCAATCATCATTTCGTAGTACAGGTAAAATATACTGCACCATGACCATCTGGAACATAACTGGTTTAACCTGCTAAAATCCAGGATTGATCTCAAGTCCCCTGTCGTCTTTGAGTCTAAGAAGAATCTTGAGCAAGTTCTGGATCCTGTCTGGTCTTGAGGGACTTCCTGGATGACTTCTTCTGAGCAGCTTTTTTATTTTAATGCTGACATCTCCCTCTAACTGGGAGAAACTTCAGGTATTCTTTTTATTCTTGCTGGGATTTGATTTCTGAATACAATTCTCTGCACCCAGGAATCTTTTGTAATGGATGCATAATCTTTGTCATGCACCGAGACCCCCCCCCCAACTGCCTCCAGAGGGCAATAGTCAGGCCACCTTCCAGGAGCGCTGGTAGGGTACCATCTGAGAAGGAGTCCCAGAAACCTTAGTTCTGCAGGCCACTTCTGCTGTGGGGATGGCATCTTCCTATAGATATTCCCCTCAGCCTCTGGGAAAACTGTCTCTTTGTAATTCTTGGAAAGGACTCTGAGATTTGCAGAATCACATTTTCTACCTCCTCGTTGATTCCAGGAGAAAGGTCTTTGACAGGTAGAAAAATGTATTCCAACTGCAGACAAGGTCTTTCCGTCTTGCTCACATCTGGAGAGCTCATCATTTACTTTCAGGCTAAGATGATCCATCAAATGGACCAATGACGAATGAAGACTTGAAGGGCTCTGCAAATTTGCACAGACGCATCCAGGCATGTCTCCTGAAGGTTATGTCTGAACCTGCCGCCTGTGAGGTACCTTCCAATGCATGGGAAATCAATCTCATGGACACTTTAGAGAATGAAGGGTGGCCAGTTGTGAACAGATGTTCAGTTCCTCTGCAGACATGGACCCAGAAAGAGATAAGGAGTGCTCATTAGTCAAATCTCTTTGCAGTCATGTAAAATGTGCCACGTAATTTAACAACTGCAGAGCAAAGGTCACTGAAGCCTAAAAATTCTTATCAAATCTATCCAAGGCCCTAGAATTCCCTGTTAGGGGGATGGACAGAAGAGCTCTGCTCTGAAAACTTGTTCTTAGTGGCTGCTGCCACAACCATGGCATCAACTAGGAACCCCTTGCGCCAATGTATCCTGTCCTTCTGGGGGGTCTACAAATTTATCTGGACGCTTGGAGATTGGGCTCCGCTGTATCCAGTTCCTTCCATAGCTGGCGAGATATGTGGTCTGTCCGTTCATCACCCAGTGGAGGGGGGGGGTTAGGGCTTGTAAGACAGACGTAGCCAGTTCAGACCTGAAAGCCACCAGAAACAAAGACTTTTCTTGGGAAGGGGTATCAGAAGACCAACCACTTTTCTGCTTTAGGAATTCAAGAACATATCCAGGTGGAAATCTGGGGGGACCCTTACTCTTCAATGAAATCGGTACCCTCAGTGAGAGATACCAGAGGGGAATCTGCCTTCTTTTACATGTTCTCTTCAGAGGGACCTCATCAGTGGGATGGTCCGGTGAGGTATCAGAAAGGTTAAGGGAGTCCTGGGAGACTAACTGGAAACTTGAACAGTCTGGCTGTCCAGGTGGAACAGAAGATCAAGGCTCAGAGCAAAGGCCCGAATGTGGCAGAGTGATATGATCGGAGGAGGGTAGAGAAAGCCTTCTCCACAATCTCGAAGAGTGTTTAGGGAAGACCAAAGCCACAGCAGAGCCCACATTTCCTGCACAGCTAACCCCAAAATCCTGGTAAGCACTACACTCGAGGATGGAGTCAGACCTATGCTGTCCAGAGCCAAAGCTCCAAACAGCAGGGGATGGCTGCAATAAAGATTGAGTTGACCCTGTATCCCGGATCTGGCTTGACACTTCAGCTCTGAGTTCTCTGGCTCTGAAAGACTTGCAGCCAAGCAGCTCAGGAAGCAACTGAAACTGAAGAACAAACTGTCTTTGTATCCAGTGATGACACCCACACTAGGGACCTTGGATCTCATGGCTTTGAACAGAATTCCAGATCAGAGAAGGAGAAACAAGAGAAGGACTAGTACACTCGAGGATGGAGTCAGACCTGTACTGTCCAGAGCCTTTTCCACAAGTGGCAGTACACTAAAAACCGAAAGTGTGATAAGAGACTTAAAGACACAGGTGGACAGTGGTCTCACCTTCAATAACCACATTGCCACAACAGTCAGGAAATCCTTATATGTGGCACACCTCATCACTAAGGTCTTTTCATCCAGAAAAAAAGGAGGTCATTGTCCCACTGTACTCATCCCTCATTAAACCCATTATATAATACAATGCCCTGTTTGGTATGTACCTCTCAAGTCATCTGCAACAACTGGAAAGGCCACAGAAATACCTCGCTAAAAGAATCACAGGCCTAAAGCAGATGCCCTATGCTGACCGCCTAAAACAACTCCACCTATACTCTGTCGCATATAGTCTACTCAGAGGCGATCTCTGCTTAACATAAAAGGCCAGTCAAACCCCGAGCTGTTGGACATGCTACACCTAAAGAAATCCCAATCCCTCAGTGACACATGCTCCAGGGATCTAAACCTTGCCATCACAATGAACAAAACATGCTAGAGGGATAGGTTCCTGACCCAGAGACTCCCCAGACTCTGGAACAGACTGCCAATACCTGTCAAGCAGAGTGCCTCTTTGGCTCTCTTCAAAAGGAACCTTGATGATTGGATGGAAGATATGAAATTCACCCCGGGATCACGTCAGTCGCCCTGCTAGACAGGGATCCAGGAAAGTAAATACTGTGGGAAGAAATAGCCAGGGAATTATGGCTAGGCTTGTATAGGCCCAAGGGCCGATAGACTAATACCAACCTATGAACCTATGAACTAGTCATGGTTAGGCTCACAGATCTGATGGGAGGAGGAGACGGCATTGCCCCCATCTGGATCTGAGCTCTGAGGAATTTCCTCAACATCTTATCCACTTCAGCCTCAGACAAACTCCTAGAAGACCTGAGAGAGGAGTTAGTGGATGGTGGCCTAGAGTGCTTGTGAAAAGGCTCTTACAAAATGAAGGGAGCAGAGAAGGTACTGGATCCAGTAAACGAAGAGGTGATCATATCCAAGGCAATTCTGGTTTTGTAGCAGTAGTATCTGAAGTTTTGGGATCAGAGTTCTGTGACACCTTTGGTGGTGGCTCTGAGGAAGGAGCCACAGATGTAGGATCCGGTGGTCTCTTTCTGACCGTTTGCCTTTGGGAGCCAAGTCGGGTTCCCTTTGTTTGATTTTTTTGAGGGGCTTTGAGCCCTAGCTGGAGTAGAGAAAGAAGGAGGGAAGGGAAGACCACTCTTCAAAACAAGTTTGTTGAGTCTATCTGTGAGTGCCTTGGAGTTGAATCTGGTACAAATCGAACAATCTGCATCTAAATGGACAGCACTCAGACAATAGATGTATTCATGGGCATATGAATTGGGTATTTGTAGCTCACAGGAGATGCATTTTTTGAAGCATGTTGGTTTATCAGCCATCTTAGTGTTTGTCTTTTCGGCTTTTCCCGGTTAGGGGTCGCCACAGCGGAACTCCGGTCCGCTAATGATTGGCAGTAGATTTTTATGGTGCCGAATTGCCAGCCCCACGCCCATACACGCATGTCTTTCGGAGGCCAATCGACCGTGGGGAGGACATGCAGACTCCACACAGAAGGCACTCCAGTCGAGAATCGAACAGGAGAACCTCTTGCTGGAAATAGGAATTGTATACAACACTTTTTTTGGAAACTAAGAAAAAAGTACAGTTTTGTACCTACTATAAATGTAGATGTTTGAGTGTTCACCCTGCTGCAGTCACCACACTTGGATTATCCTGCCGTCAGGCGGTCCCGCAGTCGGCCCAAATTCCAAAGTCTTGGTCTGTTGCTGTCGCTTCTTCCCTGACGTCAGTGCGTCAGGGGTATATAAGAGGCATCCGACGCCATTTTCTTCAGTTTTCCTTGCCCCAGATGTCAGGTGCCCCCAAAAGGTAGGCAAAATATATATACATACATATATATATATATATATATATATATATATATATATATATATATATATATATATATATATATATACATATGGCTATATAAAAATAAAACAAAACCCTTAGGTACAAGCAAATACACCACAGAGGTAGTATAGGATAAAATGGTAGAGATAAGTTCAGCTAGTTCAGAGGGGATGGAGGGAGAGTAACCTGGACTGCAGCAGGGTGAACACTGGAACATCTACCATTTATGGTAGGTACAAAACTGTACTATGTTCATCGTGTTACCCTGCTGCAGTCATCACACTTGAGTTGAATCCCAAAGTTAAGGAGGGGAGGTGGAGTCAAACAGGGTTAGAAGAGGCTAGTAGGCCCTGCAAAACTGCAGTGGCAAAACCAGCTCTAGTCTTAAGAGAGAAGAGGCAAGTGATGGTGTTTGGTGAAGGTGTGCACTGAACTCCAAGTAGCAGCTTCCAGAAAATCCTTGGTTGGCACTCCCCTGAGAAAGGCTGCCGATGTATCTGTAGCCCTGGTGGAGTGGGACCTAATGTTAGCAGATACTGGTTTCCCATGATGTGTGTAGCAGAAAAGTATGCAATGTCCTATCCATTTAGAAATGGTCTGTTTTGAGATAGCTTTTCCTTGTGATCCTGTAGCATAGGCTACAAAGAGCTGGTCAGTTTTTCTGAAAGCCTTAGTTTTATCCAAGTAGTAACGTAATTGCCTGTGAATGTCCAAAGAATGCAGGAGTCTTTCTCTTTTACTCTGGGGATTTGAGAAGAAGGTGGGCAAGTGAATGGTTTGGTTTAGGGCCACACTGGATACCACATTTGGCATAAAGGAAGGATTAGTCCATAGAGAAACTCTGTCTTGATGGAAAATGAGGAAAGGTTCCACTGCCATTAGTGCCTGTAGCTCTGAGACTCTTCTAGCTGAGGTTATTGCTAGTAGTAAGGCAGTTTTCCATGAAAGAAATTTTAAATCAGTTGAAAAAACTGGTTCAAAGGGTGGTAGTGTAAGCTTTTCCAGGACAAAGTTGAGATCCCAAGTAGGTGTTGCAGCTCTCCTTGGCAGTCTTAAGTTCTTAACCCCTCTGAGGTACTCTCTTAGGAGTGGATGTGAAAATAAAGGAGATCTGTGCTGTAATGAGCTGAAATTGCTGAGGCGTGGATCTTAATAGATGAAAAGGAAAGTCCTTTGTGTAACATCTCAGTTAAATATTGTAGAATCTGAGGAATGTTCGGCTCCAGGGGATTTAGGCCTTTAGCCTGGTTCCAGGAGCAAAATCCTTTCCATTTGTCTGAATAGGTTTTCCTGGTGCTGGGCCTCCTGGCCTCCAGAATGACATCCATAACAGCTTTGGATAAAGGTGTTGGCTGGTTGTTTAGGTAATTTGCATGCAGCCAGGTTTAAAGTCTTGAGCTGGCTGTGTAGAATCAGATTGTCTTCGCTGGGTGAGCAGGTGTGGAATTTGTGGCAAAATCCATGGTGGGCCCTGGGCCATGGTCCTTAAAATTGGATACCAATGTTGGCGTGGCCAATCTGGAGCAACGAGAATCATTTGTAGTCTCTCTAATCTGACTTTCAGCAGTACCTTTGCTAGAAGAGGCAGTGGAGGGAAGGCATACACTGTCAATGTTTTCCAACTGAATGACAGAGTGTCCACTTTCCAAGCTAGTGGATGGAAGGTCCTTGTGCAAAATTTTTGAAGTTGGTGGTTGTGGGGGCTTGCAAACAGATCTATATCTGGGCATCCCCATTTTTGAGCTATCATTGCAAATACTTATGGATCTAGTTTCCATTCATGTGGATCCATGATGTTTCTGCTTAGGTCGTCTGCCAATGTGTTTCTCTTTCCTGGCAGGAATTGTGCTTGTAATTGAACCTGGTAAGACAGTGCAGTGTTCCACAAGGTCATTGCTTGCCTGCATAGAGGGTAGGAATGTGTGCCCCCTTGCTTGTTTATGTACCGCATAACTGTGTTGTCTGTCCTTAGTAGTTGTCCTGGGTGTAGAAGATCCTTGAAAGCTGTTAGGGCATTCTGCACTGCTAGCATTTCTTTTTGATTGATATGCAGGTGTCTCTGAACTGTAGTCCATTTGCCCTGAATGCACTGTCCTGCCATGTGTGCTCCCCACGCATAGTCCGATGCATCTGTTGTCATAGTTTGCCTGGCTGTGGGTAAGGTGAAAGGCTGACCCCTTGTTGAGGTGACATGCCTGTGCCCACCATAGAAACTCCTGTTGAAGGCAGGGAATGAGTGGAATCATTGTTTCCAAGCTGTGGCTGTGCAGAGTCCATACACTTTTCAGGTACCATTGTAATTTCCTCATATGCAGTTTTGCAAATGGTATTAGTAGAATGCAAGATGCCATGAATCCCCAGGCCTGCAGAATTTTTCTTGCAGGGAGTTGGGTCTTTGTTGCCATTATTTTGGAATATTGAAACAGTTGTCGTCGTTTGTCTGGCATGAGATAAGCCATCTGGGCCGTTGTATTCAAGCTGGCACCCAGGAATGTTATGTTTTGTGAGGGCACTAGTTTTGATTTCTTTTCGTTTACGGTGTACCCTAAGCAACTTAGAAGGTGTTTGACAAATGCCAGATGCTGTAGAAGAATGTCCTTGCTTTCTGCTTGAATAAGACAGTCGTCCAGGTATGGGTATATTTGAATTCCTCTGTCTGCAGTATGCAATTACTGGTGCCAGGCATTTTGTGAAGACCCTGGGCGCAGTAGATAAGCCAAAGGGCAGTGCAGAGAATTGATAATGCGTTGAACCTGCAATGAAGTGGAGGTATCTTCTGCAATTTTGTCTGATAGGGACATCCAGGTATGCCTCCTTGAGGTCCAAAGTGACTAGCCAAGCATTCTTGCCCAGCATGGGAAGAAGCTGCTGTAGTGTTAGCATCTTGAATTTTGGTACTTGCAGATAGGTGTTCAGAATTGAAAGATCCAGAATGGGTCTCCATGCTTTGTCCTTTCTTGGAACTAGGAAGAGTCTTGAGTAAAATCCTTGACCCTGCTCCTGTGTAGGTACCTGTTGAATGGCTCTCATGTTCATGAGAGCTGTAATTTGTTTTTGTGCCTCTGCCCATTGATTTGGTGGCAGGTTTGGCATTCCTTTGATCCTTGGTAAGGTATGAAAGTGGAATCTGTATCCTTGAGAGACAATGTTTAGAACCCATTTGTCTTTTGTGATGATGTGCCAGTTTTGTCTGCAAAAAATGTTAGTTTTCCTCCCAAGGGTGTTGCCAGGAGAGATTTGCTTGGTAGTTTGAGGATGGAGTCATTGTGTCTGCCTTCTGCTAGCTTGGGGCCGGTCTTCTCCTCCTTTCTGTGTAGCAGAACCCCATCGGCGAGGTTTGTAAGGGCCCTGTGACTGACCTCTGCCCCTTGGGCGTCTGTATTTGCCCCTCTGTGATCTGTCTGAAGCTGGAAAGGGCCAATTTCTGCTGAAGCGAGGGGGTTGTACCTGCAAGAAATCCTTGACCGTTTGCATAGATTTAGCCTTATCCTCCATTTTCTTTAAAACCTTTTCTGCTTTGACACCAAATTATACATCCTGTTGTAAAGGTGCATCTAATAATTTTGCTTTAACATGGTCAAGGTGGGTTTGCTCTTTTAACCAAGCATGTCTACGAATGACTGAGCCAGTAACAGCTGCTATACTGGAAGCTTCCAGTGAATCAAATCCGCATTGTAAAGTATGCTTGCCCACCTGTTCAGCTGCATGCAACAGATCCTGCATTTCCTTGAACTCAGGCTGTTCTGTGTGTGTGCTCATTTTTTGTTTTAACTGAGACATCAGGAATTGTTGATATTTCAACATGTGAAACTGGCAATTTAATGCTCTCGTAGCCAGAGTTGCAGAGGTGTACATTTTCTTTCCCCATCTATCTAGGGCTCTGGAATGTCTTTCAGAGGGCACAGGATTTTTAGCCATAGAAGCCTTTAGGACCCTGGGATATGGTTTCTGGGTCAGCTACAGGGCTTTTATAAAGGAATTTGTGTGAGTCAGGTACTCTGTAGTATCTGTCTGGTTTGGCTGGAGCAGGAGGTAGAGAGTCTGGACTTAAACTAGACTCCAAGTAGACATCATCCACAATATCTAAAACAGGAGGAATGGCAAGAGGCCTGTGCTGGGGTAACAGATGGAACTCTCGGAGCCTTTTCTTAAAATCTGAGTAATCCTGGCCTTCCCAGTGGAAATGTTCCCTCATGGTATGTAATGTTTGCCCAAAGGAGTAGTCTTCAGGGGGATATGCTGAGGGAAT
Organism: Protopterus annectens; assembly: GCF_019279795.1. Classification (NCBI taxonomy): domain Eukaryota; kingdom Metazoa; phylum Chordata; order Ceratodontiformes; family Protopteridae; genus Protopterus; species Protopterus annectens. The sequence continues at coordinate 213,468,467 of NC_056740.1, forward strand.
AGAGTCTTCAGCATCAGAATCCTCATAAGGTGGAAAATTGTAATCCTGTTCCTCAGAAGAATCTGAGGAGAGAAAAACCTGGTCAGAGGATGCATAATCCTCCTCTTGTCTTGGTCTTTTATCAGGAGGGGGATCGGAACCCCTGAAAAGGGTAATTAAATCTTCAGCCATCTTAAGCATCTTTTTCTTAGGCATGGGGCCTTGACCTGTAGACTGATGAACAGTTTTCTTAGGTTTTAAAGGAGTTTTAAGTTTAGCATAAGATTTAATGGTGAGTGTAGTCGGTCTGAAGACACCTTCTGCAAACAAAGGTGTTTCCGCTGCACCGGTGTCTAAATCTGCTCCGGTGTCGGTAGATGGCTGCGTCGGCTTAGTTGACTCCACGTGGGAGTCGGCAGCTGTCTGGGGTTCCAGCTCTGCAGTCGTCAGGGGCTGCGTAGGAGCCTCACTGAAAACCGGAGAACCGGCGACAGGTGCAGCTGAGGTCTCGGGGTCTGGCTTATTCCTAGGCTGCCTGTCCTTATCCTTGCGTTTTTTATGAACTGCGGTCGTCGGCTGCTCCGACGGCACGATATAATTGAATTTCCTACCAAAGTAATGCCGTGCGAAGTCAAAACGGCATTTGATAGTGCGTTTATTAAACCTAGCGCAAAACTGACAACCTGTGACGTCGTGGTCTGGGCCTAGGCAAGGAATGCAATAGGAATGGAAGTCCTTATGAGGTACTTGCTTCCCATAAGAAATGCAATTGTTAACTTTTTCTGACATCGGACTGAGGCAAGAAAATGTTCCCCAATGGGGTACTTAGCTTTACTGAAGACTTCGGACTGAAATTCAAATCGAAAATCTCAGGTGTCGGATGACCGGCACTTGCGAACTGCTTCTGCTTCAGGCACCGTGTGGCAAGAAAGACTGAAAAAAATGGCGTCGGATGCCTCTTATATACCCCCTGACGCACTGACGTCAGGGAAGAAGCGACAGCAACCGACGCCGGACAAAGACTTTGGAATTCGGGCCAACTGCGGGACCGCCTGACGGCAGGATAACCCAAGTGTGATGACTGCAGCAGGGTAACACGATGAACATCTACCAACAATGGTAGTCAAGAATACCCTAAAAAGGGGTAGGAAAAGGACAGAGAAAAGAAAGCCAAAGTTCCTGCAATAGTACTGTAAGAAATACCAAGGTTTCGGTAAAAGTTGGAGAAGGAAAAAAGGACTCTACTAAGGAATGAAAATTACTGGAATAAAGGGAGAAAGGTGACAGAAATCCAGTGGATTGCCTACTGGAGAAAAAAAAAATGAAAAACTCACTGTTTTAAGCCAGAAAAGCACCCAATAACTCTTTAGCGAGAGGATCTGTGTCTGTTAGGCTAGCAGGGCACTGTGGGCAAAGGAGGAGCTTCAGAGTTTGGATTCGAGGACCTGGAAGAAGCGACCAAGTTGGATCCAAGACCCATCATTTGAGGAATGAATGAAAATGACAATATCAGGTACATGAAATATATGGAAGGGTTTTAGTGTAAATGTTGCAAAATAAATGTGAGGATTTTGAGGAGAAAATGAGTGTTAAAAAAATGAAAAAAACATTAACAGTTAAGTGGGAAGCAGTATCAAAGACAGATACTTACGGAAATTGGATGCAAGTGATTTGAGAAAGAACAAGGAATGTGGTATAAAAATAATGACATTAAATTATTCTGCACAACCATGGAAAGGTTTGAATGAAAACAAGGAAGGCTATAAAAATAGAAGATTAAAGGACATGTTGGTATGTCAATATTTTTTGTAGAGTTTATGGTTGGACTAATAGCAAAGCAGAGGCAGCAATGATGCATGTGGAAATAGTGCAGTAGCAAGACTTTTTTAGAATGGGATAAGACAAAAAATTGTGAAAGTTACTAAAGCAGAAAAATATGTTGTATGGCATTTAAGATGTGGACATGAATAGGATTCTGTATGCATATCATGTGGAAAAATGTAATAGTATAGAAAAAGTGGATATGAGCATGTTTTGTATAGTTTGGGAAATATGGAAAGCAATAATAGAATTACTACTTTGTAATAAAACTGTATAAATGCAAATATGGTGAGAAGGAGTAGGATACGCTTGTGGTAAAGAGTTGGGAAGGTGAATGTTTTTGGAACGTTTCTTTCTGGAAACAGAAATGAAAATGAATATGCAAACATGTACACATGCATGTATGTAAATAAAGTACCCCTATTCTTTTTCTTTAAGTGCCATGGGATCTTTTACAGCCACCTGAGCTACCACCGATTCAGGTATATGGAACATCAGTTTAACATCTCATAAAACGGGCAGATATCAAGGCAATCACCAGATGCCAGAAATAAATGAATGCCTACCTTAAAAACATGTACAGTTAATTTTGCAGGAAACCTGCAAGATGGCAATAGGTCTTAAAAAGGTGACCAGACAAGTCTGCAAGTATATGACTGCTGTTGCTCAACCACATCTTAGTTTAATGCTAGAGCTTTAGTTATGCAGGTGGGTAGACATTCATTTCAAAGTCTGTTAGTTAATCTTATAACTGCTACCTGCATAGGAGTATCCTGGAAATGGGACACAGGGCAGCCCTCAATTCTGCCAGCATTATTGCAGTTTGGGTTCATGAGTTTCCTTTTGCTTGTGTGGCTTTTATGCACACCAACGGAGAATAGGGGGCATATTAATAGCCTAGTACAAAAGATGCTACATGTGTTAATACACACTTCATTAAGACTTGCCTTCTTAACTCATTCACTCCAATGGAGCTCAGGTGGTTTGCACTGTAACTTCCAATGGATGAAGCCCAAGCCTTTTGACAGAATCAAATTATGTTTATATCTCTGGAACCAGAGCAAACCCTTCAGCACAAACTATTTTATAGTGGTAGTATTCCTTAGGTTCTAGGTCTTAAACTGAATTTTATAAGTCACAATAAACACAGTAACTATTACATCTGTAACAGTTTGTAAACAACTTGCAATATCTCAACAACCACTCAAAGTACACACATACTATCAAGCAGGATTTTATTCATCTAACTGGGAGCTTTCATATGAGGCTAAGGAGTTCTGTCAGGGGTACCTGGTTGTTGAGATATTTAGAAAAAATTGAAAATGATATCTATATAAATTAATATCATAAAACAACAGTTAATATCTCTTTACCTGCACTAGACAGATGTCAAATATCAATGCAGTTGAGTTTGCCATTGTGTAAGCTTTAAGATAAAATCTTCTAAAACCTTGTACATAGCATGGTTTTGAAATTATTGATGCAAATATGAACAAGCAATATTTGACGCCTAGAGGCATCCGTAGGAGTTAACTGCAGATGCACCTGGAGGCGTCAGTTGGATGTAAGGAGTTAAAAGGGTTTCATTGTTCTTTCACATAAAACATGAATAATGAGACCATCTGTAGTGGATGGATTCCATTTTTATACACTTTTTGTGTTAGTTTTAACTTTTATTATTAAATCTGCAATATTCTTATATTGGCTCATGATATCAGAATATTGTGTCTGATAATTGAAATGGGCTTATCCATACGTGGAAAAGCAAGTTAATTTCTGGGTAAAAAGGAAATAAAAGACTTAACATAATAAGCACTTAGTATGATGTCTCTGAAATGAGAAAGCTTATTCCATCTGAAGACAGTGTACCACATAACAGCAAGTGAAAGATGCTCTTTGCTTAGTTTTACCTCTGGGGATCCACAATAATCTCCTGGTTGGGGCCTCCATGAGAATTTTGCTTTCTAAAGGAGAACTTCCAGATCCACATATTATGTGATCTCAGAGGATGATCAAGACAATAACTACTTATCTTAAGGACCACACCTCAATCCTCATGTGCTCTAACAGTCTCATGATCGGTCAACAACAGGACTGAATGTGACAAGAAGATTCAGGACTGAGAAAAGCCACTACTAGGGCCAACACTGGCACTGCAAATGTCTGAAACAGCTAAAGGACAATTCTCTCACATGCCATTCTCAACCACATTCTGACACATCAAGGAAGAAAGCAATGTGGATATGGATGAGGGAGCAACAGATCTGACCATCTCCAGTAAAAACACAACCACATAAATGCAAAGAAGGGGGACAGGGGTGACAATCCTCACAGCTTATGTTAAGATCCAATAATATGCAGTGCAGAAACAAACACCTACTCCAAATATTTGAGACCCCATTCCTGATGGGCTCCAATGAATGCTGAAAAATGGAAAAAATGAATATTCCCCTGTAGACACTTACACCAGGATCAATGCAACCTCCTGTCTTTCAGGGATACATCAACACAAATTTTATGTTCCGTTTCAATGACTTTCTTCAATTACATTTATGCCAGCGTGTCCTCCGTAAAGTGCCCTTAAGTCTCAGAAATTCATCAATGACCACATTTTTACATTTAAGACTAATACTGCATCTCTACCTAGGTCTAGAGCTCTTTATTCCTTTAGACAGTGTGTGTCAGAATTACTGATCAAATAACTCAGTTTTATGAAGGCTGTAAATATACAAGATCTAGCTACCCCTCCACTATTCAATTTTTTTGTTTCAGCTAAAAAAAAAAAATGTACAAGTATAACACATATTATGACAAACACAAGAATGAAATAACACAATATTTAACAGAAGAAAAGTGGTGTGCAGAGAAACTGCAGAACAAGAGGGCACAACACAAACTGTGATGGCCTATACTGCTGGCATACAAAGATAAGGCCATAACTATGATGCAGGTGATTATAGTTCAATTAGTGTCTCGAGCTCTTGAAAGAACTGATAAGGGAGCCTTGGCATGCCTCTTGAACTGTTGCAAAGTGAATCCCAGAGAGGTGTGCTGACTAAGTCACTAACCAGTGGTAGCCTTCTACAGCTAATGTACAGGAAAGTGTACTCAAGGCGAAAAGTGTACTGGACTCCCACGATAATACAGTATGCACCACCCAGTGGGAAGGGTCGGGACTAGAGAAAACGCACTCAGTAGTCCAGATGCTGTTGGTGGCACAAGTAACCCTCATGGCTGTCTGTATGACGGCTCCCCTGGACGACACTCACCTCACACAGCACTCGAGTACAATCTTTCTTATGGGGGAATGAATACATCGAGTCTTACTGATGGTCAACAGGCACAGAGCCAAAGGTGACCTACAAAAGAAATACTCAAATTATGTTTTCCTTGTATCTGGTAGTTCTGGGATTGGACTGAAGATTTGGAACAGCTGTTCATGGTGAAATAAACCCTAACATTTTACTGCAGTAGTCCTTTAAACCTTATGATCTAGTCTCTTACATTTCCCTATTTTGCAACTAATTAGGATAACTTCTACTGCTTTCAAGCAGTGGGTTCTGTCCTTGTTTTGAATATGGCGCACTAGTCAGGCTGGCAACCAATGATGCTGTGCTCAGGACTAGGAAAAAAAAAACAGGTAACATCTTATAAATCAGATAACTTGCAATGCATAAAGGGATAGCGCTTCAAGAATGTGAACAGGAAATACAAATAGCAAAACTGAATGGAAAGAACTGGGGAAACATTTATTTATTTTTATTTATTTATTTACATTTGTTGACCGGGAGTGTCCGACTTGACGTAGGTCCATTTTCAGCGGAGGCCCGGGGAGAAAACCTCCACAGTTAAAATATACAGACAGTAGTTACATTGGATTTACCTAACAATTAGATCAACATAGCAATTAACAATTACAAACATAGTTACAGATGAAGAACACAGTACATCAGTAGACAACTAGAATCATCATCATCTTTGAAGTACATAACAGACATTAACGATTGTTACAAAAAGAAGTTCCTGCTGTATAATAAGTAGGCTTATGAGCATCCGAGCTTGCGGTAAAAAATGGAGGGTGCATGGGCATTAATCTCCATGTACAGTTAGTGTGTGCTACAGGGGCCATATCCTACAACTGGGAGGACTAAATACTTTTAGAACAGCCACATAATAGGGTGCAGAAAAAACAAGTTATGTTTTACCATAACGCTCCATCTGTGTTGCCGAGTTTAACATATCCTTGACTGTGGGTTCGGTTCCAAACCTCAGAACCGACTCGGCCATTATTTCAGCTCACGCCATCCAAAAAACTTTCAAGCTAAGCTCTACCCATAATGATCCTCACCAAATTACCTCAGATCAAGTTTGCATACAGTAGTGACAGACATGAAACAAAGGAATAGAAACCTTATCTGTATCTCCTAATGAAGCCCAATGTTATGAAAGGATCTGATCCACCAAGAAGCCGAAGATCAGGGGGAAGGGTGGTGGGTATGTCAAGGATATGTTAAGACTGACAACACAGATGGAATGTTATGGTAAGACATAACTTCTTTATCTGATTTTGCCAATCTTCACATAATCCTTGACTGTGGGACAGAGTCCCCAGCTACTTGAATCTTGGAAGGTCTCACTGAAGAATATTCCTGAGGATTGTCTAGCTGAAGGATGCCTGCCCCCTAGAGACCAGATCCAGTTTGTAATGAGTAAAAACAGTATGTGGAGATGCCTAAGTAGCCGCTGCACAAATATTGTCTATAGAAACTCTAGTGAGACACTGCAGATGCAGCTATTGCTCTAGTGGAATGTGCTTTAACAGACCTTTGTAGTGTCAAATTCTTCCTGTCATAAACAAAGGTGATAAAGTCCTTTAGCCACCTAGCTAGAGTGACTTTAGAAACTGGTTTCCCCATAGCCACTGAGGAAAAGGAAACAACTGATCACATTTTCTGAATTTTTTTGTCCTGTGCAGGTAGAAATGAAGTTGTCTAAGTACATTCAATAAATGTGGGTAGTACTCACCTTTGTTAGAAAAGTTGGGAAAGAAGACTGGAAGTTGAATAGTTGGGTTAAGGTTGGTTTCAGATACTATCTTTGGTAAAAAGGAAGGGTTTCTTCTCAACGAGACCCTGTCTTTATAAAAAATTAGATAAGGAGGTTTTGCAGGATAAGGCTTGTATCTCAGGTACCCACCTTGTGGAGATAATAGCTACGAGGAATAAAGGTTTTCCAGGACAAGTACTTTAGATTGCAATGTGTAGAAAGTTAAAGGGGGGCAGAGAATGAGAGACTGGAGTATCAAATTCAAGTCCCAAGGTGCAAAGGGTTCTTTATGTGGTGGTCTGAGCAACAAGGATCCTTTCAGAAAGGCTTTGCAAACCTTGTGAAACATTAGGGATGTGCCATTTAGACCAGAGTGAAAATTAGAGATCGCAGCTAAATGCACCCATATGGTCAATGCTGAGGTTCCTGCTTCAAAAAGCAATGTCAAAAACACCAGTACCTTATTGATTGGAGTCAAATATCGATCAAGGTTAGTCTTTAACACCCACCTAGAAAACTTCTGCCACTTGCTAGGGTACAGTTTGACACCCACTTAGAAAACGTCTGCCACTTGCCAAGGTACAGTTTTCTAGTCGAAGGTTTGTGGCAGACCAGAACAATTCTTTGGACTGGGGAATTGAGACAGGAATGACTGGCAATCATGGGAACTGGAGAAGCCACGCAGTGAGCTTGAGGTTCTGGCCAATCAGATGGGACAGTAGGTTTGGGGCTGGGTCCAGAGTCCAAGGTTTCCTAACTAGATTAGGCCAAAGAAAGGGAAACCAAATCTGTTGATGCCAGAATGGGGCAATGAGAATTATCCTGTTCTTTGACCTGATGGCTTTCTTTTAGAATTGGGATATTGGGGGGGGATCAGGGGAAATGCATTGAGTAGACCAGAGGGCCAATCGTGTAGAAGAGCATCTCTCGGTGACTCCTCCAGAGGGGGGATCAGAGAGAAGTAGCTACTGCACATGTTGTTCAGAGGTGATGCAAACAGGGCACACCAAGGCTGGCCCCATTGGCGGAATATCTTTTCCGCTACTAATGGACTGACAGACCACTTGTGAGACATTAGAATACATCTGCTCAGTTTGTCTGCAATCACACTGGAGCTCCCCAGAATGTGCATTGCTATCAGAAAGCGGTCGGATGAAATCACCCATTGCCAAACTCTGAGAGCTTCTCGACAGAGAGGACAGGACCTGACTCCACCCTGCTTGCTGATGTACCAGACTACTGAATGCAGTCTGTTTGAATTGCAATCGTCCCCAAGAGGAGAGTTTCCTGAAATGCTTGCAATGCTAAGAGCGCTGCCTTCATCTCTAGAATGTCGGTATGCAAATTGGCCTCTGAGTGGAACCAAGTGCCTTGGGTGGTCTTTGTCAGATAATGCCCCACCCCCACCCGGGATGCATCCATGGTCACTATGGCTTGGGGTTGATGGGGAACAAATACAGCCAAAGAAGTGAAGCCACCAAATCAGGTCTTCCTTGCAATGGCTGGCAATCGTGACCAAATGGGACATTGGTTGATTTAATATCGATCAATGAGATGGTAGAAGCCACTGAAGACTTTGCATGTGATATCTTGCTAAAGGGACTAGAATGATAGAGGCTGCCATCAATCCTAGAGTTTGAAGGAGGAGTCTTGCTGGTACTTTGTTGCTGCGAATAATCTAACAGACTTGATCTTATCCTTTGAAGCTTCTCTGTGGGAAGAAATGCAATGCCTGTGAGCATGCTGAACATCGCTCCAATGAATTCCAATTATTGAGATGGTTCTAGATGTGACTTTTCACAATTTATAGTGATGCCCAAGTCGGAGCAAAGGAGAAGAGTGCAGTCTCGAGCTTCTACGAGTAGATTCTGGTGGGAGCAGTAAGGAGCCAGTAGTCTATATATAGAAACACCCGGAATCCTAGCAGTCTGTGATGAGCTGCTACCACTGCCATGCATTTGGTGAACACCCTGGGGGCTGTGGTGAGACCAAAGGGCAGTGCCCTGAACTGACAGTGACTAGCCCCCAGCCAACAGCACAGAAATCTTCTCGACTATTTGTCCATCTTTATATGGTAATGTGTGTCCTGAGGATCTATTGAGCACATCCAATCGTCTTTTTCTAAGAAGAGAAGAATAGACTGAACCATGACCATCCAAAATTTGGTTTGTTGAACTTTGTTCACCATACTGAAATGCAAGATTGGTCTCAAATCCCTTGTCTTCTTTGGCACTAAAGAATCTTGAGTAAATTTCGGATCCTATCTGCTATGGGGGACTGCTTGGATGAACTTTGTCAAGCAGTTTTTGAATTTCTAAGACTGCTGCCTGCCTGTGACTGGGTGGAATGTCTGGGACTTTGATTAAACTCTTTGGTTGTATTAAGAAAGGGAGTTTGTATCCTCTGGACCCAATTGCCCATTGTTAGCCTTAGCCAGGCAGACTGGTGCAGGGATAATCACTCCCCTCCCTCGACTGCCTCCAGAGGATGGCAATCGGGCCTCCTTTCAGGAACACTGATTGAGTTCCCAGGGAAAGAAATCCTGGAACCCTGATTCTGCGGCCCACTTCTGCCTCTTCCTCGGCATCTTCTATTATTACTTCCGCCTCTGCCCTGAGAGAAGTTGTTGCCACATGAGTCTTGAAAAGGCCCATGGGATTTCTTGAACCATAATCTTTCACTCCACTCGTTCCTAGAATAAGGCCATTGAAGAGTGTAAATGCATACACCCATGGCAGAAAGAGTCTTCCCATCTTTCCTCACACCTGAGTAGAGTCTCATTAACATTGGGACTAATTAGGGATGTTCCGTCAAACCGAGCGTTGACAAAAGAAGACTTAAATGGCTCCAAGAACTCAAAAGCACATCCAGGCATGTCTCCTGACGGCTACATCTGAACCCGTTGCTCTCGTTGTCCCTTCAATGGCATGTGAAATTAGCCTCATGGATGAGTTGGAAATCGATTCAAGGATGGCAAGCTGAGAAGCCACTGTCTTGAACTCTCATCTACTGCTCCTGGCAGAGTATCTGATAGCTCTTTAATCAGCTCTCTCTATAGTCTGGTAAAATGTGTCATGTAATTCACGGATCCAAGAGCAAAGGTGGATGAGGCATAAAAGCACTTACCAAATCTACACATAGTCCTAGATTCTTTTAGGAGGATAGATAGTAGGACTTTCATTGTCAAGTTCCTTTTGGTGGTTGCCGCTACCACCATGGTATCTACAGGAACTCCCTTACCCTAGTGTTGGTGAGCCTTAGGTACTGAACGGATACGGTCTGGTCTTAGGGACTGGCTCAATCGAATCAGATAACTTCCAGGCCCGCTGAGCTATCAACTTAATGAGATAGTCAGTGGGTGGAAAAATCTAACAGATAGAGGGCTGGGCACAAAAAGCCTCTAGATATACGGATTCCTCTGAGGAAGGTTGGAGGGAAGTCCAGCCACCCCTCTGCTTCAGGATATCTAGAATGTCCTCGAAGGAAACACTGTCAGGGGGTGACTTGGTGGAACCTTCCTCGTCATTGAAATCAACATCTTCTGTGAGTGATTTATCTGGGGAGTCCAAGTGCTTCCTCTTGCACTTTCTCTTTGTAGGTACCTCTTTGGTGGGATGCTCCTGAGAGGTATCAGAGGAGGACATAACTACTGTGGTTTGATCCTGAGACTTTTGCTCCCTCTGTCCCAGGGAAGAGACAGGGCGACGCTCCGGTCGAGGTGAGAGGTTTGGACCAACAGGGGTGGCACAGACTGACTGCTCACAATGGACAAGGCTCTCTATATGGCCTGGAAGGCAGGCCCCCCATAGAGGGATGGGAGCCTGGAACTGTGGTCCCACCCAGCAGTAAGGATGCAGCCTCCGAAGCCAGAGCCAAGCTTACATATACTGCAGTACTGAGGGGAATGGATGGCTCTGAAAAGGCCGGAGTCGAAACCCTACCCCCCCCCCCGCAATCAGCAAGGAAGCTTCGACCTCAGGAGGTCTCTGGATCCGACAAACCCGAAGAACTGAGGGTAATTATCTGTACGGGAGAAGGAGCTCTGGCTGGCACCGGAACAGTCGAAGCCGGGAATATCGGTAGCTGGGCTCCAAAGTCTCAGTTGGAGTCGGAGGAGGAATCAAGTCTGGAGTGGAAGAAGGTAAAGTTCCAGAGCCAATACTGCTAGGAACTGTCTAAAGAAAGTAATCCCCTTGCCTCAAGGAGCTGATCCACCAGCCTCATGATGCTGGATTCGGTCAAACTCTTGGTGGATCACATGGAGGACATCGAAGGAGATCTGGGTGAACATTTCTCCAGAAATGGACTGGGAGGACAGTCCGCAAAAGTGTCTACTGAGGGGGAGTATCTATTACGTGGTAACTGTTTAAAGGAGAATTCCTTTGGTTACCGACTTTTGGGCATCGAGGGGGAAGAGTCTGTAGATGTCATCTGCACCAAAGTAATCAGTGCAGAAACCAGCACCAAAAGTTGAGTAGTTTGATCCACCAGTTCTGAGGAAACTCTAGGAACTGTAGGGGTCTTGGCCACTAACTGTTCCGAAGAAATAGTTTGAACTGACTGACTTCTCTTCTTGGGTTTCTCCTGCTTGCTAGAAGAGGAAGAAGTAGAAGGAGAACTTGCTTCTGTCTACAACCAGATATCCGATTTTAAAAGTCCTTTCAGAATAAGTTTGTTTTTGCAGTCAACTAACGCCTTTTGACTGAAGCTGTAACAAATGGCACAGTTTTCTTGCAAATGAACTGCACCTAGACAAGATACACAAAGAGTGTGTCCATCAGAATTAAGAAGTTTTCTTTCACATTTAAGACCCCTCTTGAAATCAGATGTGCCTTTAAATGGCATGAGTACCATGATGAAAGTCACAAACACACACACACAAACACACACACACAAACACACACACACAAACACACACACAAAGACAGATAGCTGAAAGTGAAGAAAAACATTTTTTTTTTTTAAACTTAAGAGAAAAAAAGTACCAGCAATGGTACTTAAATACTGATTAGGATTAAAGGGAAAATTACTAACGATGGTACTGAGAGGAGAGACTACCTAAAGGTATGTAGTAAGGTCACATTCACATAATACTAGCTAAAATAGAAAAGTGGGTAGTTTAAGTAAAAGAAAGTTAACAGATAAAGGAAGAAAGATGTCAAAACTTAGTTTAGAAATTTTAGCTGTTACTCGAGAGCTCAGAAGAGAACGCATCTGGCACTATGTAGTGGCAAATGAGTTCTGTGGTAATTTGGCGAGGAGCATTATGGGTACAGTTTAGCTCGAGAGTTTTCTGGAAGGCACAAGCTGAAGTAATGGCAGAGTCAGTTCCAAGGTTTAGAACTGAACCCACAGTCAAGGATTAAGTGAAGATTGACAATATCAGATGTATAGTTGTGCAAAATCTTACCATAAGAGTAAATGTCCTTCTCCAAGTATTTTTAACCTTAGGGATCTCCTGCCAAGGATAGCCCAATGTCCAGCCAGTATACTAACGCCCTTAAACCTTGAATGTGATGTATGGGCACAATTACCTGGTACTGAATTGCCCCAGTTGAGAACAGTCTCCAAAGAACAAAAGGAAGCGATGCATATCCAAGGGGAGAACATGCAGATGGAAAAGGGGGACCCCCCAGCCAGGAAGGTGTCCAAACCAAAACCCAAAAATAAAAAAGTGGGACGGAGGGAGGGACAAAATACTGCAACATTGAAGAGAAGGGCATCTGTTGTTGTGGTGATATTTTACACAACTGTGCTATGGCCTTCTATACAACTGTCACAGTATTCTTCACCTTAGGGAGAGTCCAAAAGTTAAAAAAAAAAAAAAAAAAAAAAATTGAGTTGGAGGTGGAACCCTTAAACCCATGCAGGATGGCCCTAAAAAACATATCCATTTTATAACGCTTAGTAAAGGTATGCACTAAAGACCAAATAGCAGCTTCAGGGATAGAGCTGGTATCCAAACCCTTGAAGGGCGGAGCAGTGGTGCAGCGGTTAATGCTGTCGCCTCACAGCAAGAGGTTCTCCGGTTCGATTCTCGGCTGGGGTGCTTTCTGTGTGGAGTTTGCATGTTCTCCCTGCGTTCGCATGGGTTTCCTCCGGGTGCTCCGGTTTCCTCCAACATTCTAAAGACATGCTTCTGGAGCATTTCTCCCCGGGCCTCCGCTGAAAACAGGATCTGTGGAACCTAGTCGGACTTTCCCGGTCAACAAATGTTAAATAAATAAAAAATTAAAAAAAAAAAAATTGAAGAAAGCACCAGAAGAGGCAAAAGCCCTACTGGAATGAGCTCTAATGGAAGTAGACAGACAATTGCCATGAAAAAAAACAAAAGAAAATGGCCTCAGACAGCAAGGAGGAGACAGTTTGCTTAGAAACAGTCAAAGCCAATGTCCTGGGATGAAAAGAAAGAAAAAGCTGGTCAGACATGGATGGTCTTAGTTTTATCAAAACCCTGAGCTGTCTGTGCACATCCAAGGTATGCAGGACTCTCTCACTAACAGATGAGAAGGAAAACAAGGAAGGGATCCGTATTGCCTGATTCAACGATAACTCATTAACAACTTTGGACATAAAAGGAGAATCATTGAAGAGAGACACCCTCTTCCTTTGGGGAAAAAAAAAAAGGAGGAATGGCCACAAGGGCCTAAAATACAGAATTCCTCCGAGCAGAAGTAACAGCAAGCAATAAGACATTCTTCTCGGTATAGTGTTGCATTGAAGCTAAATCTACAGGCTCAAAAGAAGTCAATTTTTCCAAAACAAAATTAAGACCTCAAGGAGGAGGAACAGGTTTCCTTGGGGGCATAAAATGTAGGATGACTAACTGACCTCAAATGAGAAGCTAAAGGAGGATTCAAGAGTAGATGGGCAAAAACAGCGTACAGATGGGCCTTTTTCAGAAGAATATGTCAAGCAACTCACACAAACAGGAGGGAACCAAAGGGACCCCCCACCAAAAAGGATCTTGGCTATGACCATGGCACCAGACAGAAAATCTTTTCCATTTGGCCATAAAAGACTTTCTGGTTGCGGGTTTTCTTGTCTCCTGTAAAACTCTGAGCACATACTTAGAAAAGAGGTGCCTAAAAGGGATCAAAACCCTATCACCCACAGTGTCAGTTGAAGAGTGGACAAGTGAGGATGGATGAGTGACCCCCTGCCTTGTGTGAGAAGATCCAAATGGTGAGGTAACTTGTGGTGACTGCCCCTGGCCAAATGCACTAAGAGTGAGAACCAGTGCCGTCTTGGCCAAAAGGGAGATACTAGCAATATTTTCGAGGAGTGCAACCGAATCTTCTGCAGGACTCTTGCAAGTAGAGGACTGGGAGGGAGGCACAGAGAAACAACTCCTTCCAAGGAAAAGAAAGGCCACCCATCTTCCATGCCAGATGGCAGAGCACTCTAACAGGAAAGAAGGAGCTTCCTGTTCGTAGGGGAAGCAAAAAGACTGACCTGAGGAACACCCCACCGATGAGGTATGTCCAGAAACACATCAGTCTCTGTGAAGCATCCATTCCTGAGCCTGTGTTTTGGACCTGCTTAAGGAGTCTGCCACTACAGTGTGCTTTGAAGGAATATACACTGCCTGAAGCGTTATCTGATCATGGATAGCCAGATCCCAGGCCTGAAGAGCCAGCCAGGAAAGTTAAGATTTTGTGCCCCCCTGCTTGTTGACATACCACATCACTGTGGTGTTGTCTGTGTAAACCTTCAGGAGAGAGAGCATGGGGTGAAAAGCTTGGAGGACAAAAATCAGAGCTCCCATCTCCTTGATGCTGAATGGAGATGAAGGAAAAATCTGAATGCCTTGAAGTCTGCAAAATACAGCATTTTGTGAATATCCTTGGGGCAGTAAAGAGGACAAAGGGCAAATCAGAGAACTGAAATTGACAGGAAGAAACAGAGAAATGCAAAAACTAGGAATATAAATGTAAACATCCTTTAGGTTTAAAGACACCAGAAAAGCTTGGGGCAACAAAAGAGGAAAAGTACAGTTTTGTACCTACCATAAATGTAGATGTCCGAACTGGATAGCATCTGCAGTCATAACAACTGGGTTGTCCTGTCGTCAGGCAGCCCTTCGGTCGGCCGGATTCCAAAGTCTGGGTCCGGCTTCGGCTGATGTCGCACTCCACCCAACGTCATCTCTGCTGGTCTTCGGGTATAAAGGCATCAGCCAACGCCATTTTCCTCAGTGTTTCTTGCCCCAGATGCCAGTTGCCCTCATGGAAGGCTAAATTTTGGATAAATGCCAATGTTTCACAAAAGGATAGAAGGCAAACACAAAAAATAAGCATGTATGTACATATATACAAACAAATACACCATAAGAGACTCCCCCCACCAGCTAGCTATTGGGAGGGTAAATACCCTAGGAGTACCACAGAGGGGAAGGAGGGAAGGTAATCCTGACTGCAGATGCTATCCAGTTCGGACATCTACATTTATGGTAGGTACAAAACTGTACTATGTCCTTCATGGATGCATCTGCAGTCATAACAACTGGGTAGAATACCATAGCCAACTAGGGGAGGAGGAAGAAAAAAATTATGGTGTGGTTAGGATCCCTTGCAGTACAGCAGTGGCAAACCCTGCTCGGGATCTGGAATACAGAGGTAAATTATAATGCTTGGCAAATGTATGCACGGAGGTCCAAGTAGCCGCCTCAATAATGTCCTTGGTTGCCACTCCTCGTAAGAAGGCTGTGGTAGTGGCTGTTGCCCTTGTAGAATGAGGTCTTATGTTCTGTGGAATTGGTTTTCCATGGAAGGAGTAACAGAATCGTATGCAATTTCCTATCCATTTAGAGATGGTCTGTTTGGAAATTGCTTTTCCTTCCCTTCCTGTTGCATAGGCTACAAAAAGCTGTCAGTTTTTCTGTTACTTTTGGTTCTGTCCAGGTAGTAGCGTAGCTGTCTATGTACATCCAAGGTATGCAGCATTCTTTCCCCTCTGTTTTGTGGATTGGGGAAGAAGGTAGGTAGGTGGATTGCCTGGTTTAAAGACACTTTGGATACCACCTTAGGCATAAATGTAGGATTAGTTCTCATGGACACCCTATCTTGGTGGAAGATTAGGAAGGGTTGTACTGCCATTAGGGCCTGAAGTTCAGAAACCCTCCTTGCTGAGGTAATTGCCAGTAGGAAAGCAGTTTTCCATGACAGGTGCTGTAGATCTGCTGTTGCTGCTGGTTCAAAAGGAGGGAGTGTCAACTTTTCTAGTACAAAGTTCAAGTCCCATGCTGGCAATGGTGGTTTCCTAGGAGGTTTTACATTCTTGATTCCTCTGAGGAACTGCCTGAGTAGAGGATGTGAAAAGACAGGTGGATCAAAGCTGTATTCTGCTGAAATAGCTGATGCATGTATTTTGATGGAGGAATAGGACAGGCCTGTACGTAGAAGCTCTGCCAAATACTCCAGAATGTTAGCAATATCTATATTCGACACATCTTTTCCTCTTTCAGCACTCCAAATGACAAACCTTTTCCATTTTCCTGCATAGTTCCTTCTTGTTGAAGGTCTGCGGGCTTCAAGGATAATGTCTTTAACCCTTTGGGAAAGATCTGGATTAGTTGCTGCTATGTGATGTTCCATGCAGTCAGCTGCAAAGTTTTTAGGTTTGGATGCATGATGCTGTAGTTGTTCTGAGTTAACATCAAAGGCATCAGGGGTATTGACCACATTTTCTCCCGAGACATGCTCCTCAGCAATGGGTACCAGTGTTGTCTTGGCCAGTTCGGAGCTATCAGGATTATCCTTGGACGTTCCTCCTTGATTTTTAGTAATACCCTGTGTATCAAGGGAAGAGGTGGAAATGCATATGCTGTCAGACCTTTCCAGCTGAAGGAGAGCGAATCCACCTTCCATGCAAGTGGGTGGAATGTCCTTGTGCAGAATTTTTTGAGCTGGTGATTGAGAGGGGAAGCGAATAGATCTATCTGTGGCATTCCCCATTTCTTTCTGATGGTCTTGAAGATGTCTGGGTGTAGCATCCATTCGTGAGCATCTGAGGTGGTTCTGCTTAACATGTCTGCTAGAGTGTTCTCCTTTCCCGGTACAAATATTGCCTGTAACTGGATGTTGTAGCTGAGTGCCAGGTTCCAAAGGTCCAAAGTCATTCTGCATAGGGGGTATGAATGAGTGCCTCCCTGTTTGTTGATGTACCACATGACTGTGGTGTTGTCCGTCCTTATCATCAAATGGCCTTCTTTGAGAAACGTTCTGAATTTTTGGATTGCCAGTTTTACTGCCAGCATTTCTTTTTGGTTGATGTGCAGGTGTAGCTGGTCCTGAGTCCACAATCCTTGTACGCATTTGTCCAGCATGTGTGCCCCCCATCCTAGGTCTGAGGCGTCTGTTGTGATGGTTTGGCTTGCTCGAAAGTTGTGGAAAGGTAGGCCTGGGTTTGACTGGCATGCGTGAGCCCACCATAGAAACTCCTGTTTTAGGCATGGGATTAGTGGTATTTCTGCTTCTAGGCTGTGCCTGTGTTGGGACCATAAATTCTTTAGGTACCACTGTAGTTTTCTCATATGCAGTCTGGCATGTGGGACCAAGATTATGCATGATGCCATGAAGCCCAAGGCCTGCAGAACTTTTCTTGCTGTTAGCTTGTTCTGTTTTGTTAATGCCAAGAAGTAAAGAGGGAGTTCTTTTTGTTTTTCTGCGGTTAGGAATGCCATTTGTTTTACTGTGTCCAATTCCGCGCCCAAGAATGTCCTTGTTTGGGATGGTATCAGCCTTGACTTTTGTAAATTGACTGTGTATCCCAGGGCTTGTAGCAAGTAAATGACACTTTGTAAATCTGTTGTCAGCTTGCTTTTGTTGTCCGCTTGTAGCAGGCAGTCGTCCAGGTATGGATAAATTTGGATTCCCTGTAGTCTGCAGTGGGCGATTACTGATGCCAGGCATTTTGTGAATACTCTGGGCGCAGTAGATAAGCCAAAGGGCAATGCTGAGAATTGATAATGCTCTGATCCTGCAAGAAATCTGAGGTATCTTCTGCAATTTGGTCGAATGGGGACGTGCAGGTATGCCTCCTTGAGATCTAGAGTTACCAGCCAACACTCCTTGCCCAGCATGGGAAGAAGTTGCTGTAGGGTCAGCATTTTGAATTTTGGGACAATGATGTATGTGTTTAAGATGGACAGGTCGAGAATAGGTCTCCAACTTTTTTCTTTTCTTGGAACTAGGAATAGTCTGGAGTAGAATCCTTTTCCCTGTTCTGTTATTGGTACTCTTTCCACAGCTCTCATCTTTGTTAATTGCATTATCTGCTGTAGAGCTTCTATTTTTTGATTTGGAGGCAGGTTTGGCATTCCTCTTTTGACTGGTAAAATGTGGAAGTGGAACCGGTATCCTTGGTCTATGGTTTGCAAAATCCACTTGTCTTTTGTGATATAGTGCCAATTTTTCGAAAATAAGGCTAGCTTTCCGCCTAATGGTGCTGCTATTTGCTCCCTGGTAGGCGGAGTTAGAGTCAAGTCACTGTGATTGTCCTGTTGCAGTGGTAGTGGTTGTGTCTGTGCCTCTGTTATTACCTTGCCACTGTCGTCCTCTGTAGGCACCTCCTCTGGATTGATTTCTGCCTCTGGAACGTCTATTCCTGCCCCTTTGGGATCTTGTGGAGTCTGGAAAGGACCAATTTTTGGCAGGCCAGTTCCTACTAAACCTTGGGGGCTGAACCTGTAAGAAATCTTTAACTGTTTGTACAGATTTTGCCTTCTCTTCCATTTTCTTCATTACCTGCTGGGCAGGTGTACCAAATAAACTGGCCTTATCCATAGGAGCATCTAATAGCTTAGCTTTAACATGATCCGGTAAGACCTGCTCTTTCAACCATGCATGTCTTCTTATCACTGTGCCAGTCATGGCTGATCTAAATGAAGCCTCCAGTGCATCATAGCCACATTTTAAGGAATGGTTACTAACCTGTTGTATGTTATTTACCATTTCTAATACATATTTCTTATCTATAGAGTCATCAGAGGATAGCTTTTTAGTTAACTGATCAAGCATAAACTGTTGGTATTGTATCATGTGAAACTGACAGTTTAAAGCTCTAGCTGAGAGAGTAGCAGAAGTGTAAACTTTTTTGCCCCATCTGTCTAACGACCTGGATTCCCTTTCTGAAGGTATAGGGTGTTTTGCTGTGGTCGAGGCTACTGCCTTAGGCCCCTGGGAAATAGTTTTGGGGTCCGCCAGTGGGGCCTTGTATAGGTGGTGATGAGTGTCTGGCACCCTGTAAAATCTATCAGGTTTGGCAGGGGCTGGAGGTAAAGAATCAGGAGCAGTGCAGACATCATTAAATGCATCATCCACAACAGGCAAAACAGGAGGAATAGCTAAGGGCCTATGTTGTGGTAAGTGCAGAAAAGTCCTAAGCCTTTTTCTTGAATCTGAGAAATCTTGTCCCTGCCATTGGAATTGCTCTCTCATGGCATGTAAGGTTTCCCCAAAGGAAAATTCCTCTGGTGGGGAGGCAGCTGGAATGGATTCTTCAGCATCAGAGTCTTCATAAGTCGAAAAAGGATCCTCTGGCTGTTCTGCAATGTCGGAGTCATCCGCAGAATCATCAGAGGACATTGGCTCGGGGGGCTCTGTCCTAGGTCTCTTTTCTGGTGGCTGAGAGGCCCTGTCTGGGTGAGATTGGGATCCCCTAATTAAAGATATTAAATCTTCTGCCAGAGTAAGCATTTGTGAACTGGAAGGGGGCCTGTGTGAGGGAGGTTTAACAGGCACTGACTTAGCAGATTTGGCTGCTTTAGCCCTGGCAAAGGCCTTGATAGACATGGCTGCAGGGGGTCTTGCAGCACCACGTGCT
Source organism: Protopterus annectens (assembly GCF_019279795.1). Classification (NCBI taxonomy): domain Eukaryota; kingdom Metazoa; phylum Chordata; order Ceratodontiformes; family Protopteridae; genus Protopterus; species Protopterus annectens. The sequence continues at coordinate 213,488,138 of NC_056740.1, forward strand.
GGGGTAGAGACATCCAAAGGGATGGTGTCAGATAACTCACTAGAAGCCACAGTTGTAGGCAAAATTTCTGAGGCCGATTCAGGTAAAGTAGCGGGAGCCTCAGTAGTAGTCATGGATTCGGCTGAAGATTGACCAGTTTTCTCGGTTTCGGCCGAAACAGAGACACTCGCGGTTTGCTTGACCGTGGTTTCGGCCGAAACCGCGGGCCGCGAGTGTCGGTCTTTTTCCTTGCGTTTTTTGACAATTTGGGTAGTCGGAGGATCCGACGGCATAATGTACGCAAAGTCTGAGCCGAAAAACTGTTCAGCAAACTCCGACCGACGCCTTAGCGTTCGTCGGTTGAAGGAAGCACAGGCCGAACAGGCTGCTACGTCGTGGTCTGGGCCTAAGCAAGGCAGACAGTAAGAGTGGAAATCTTTATGAGGTATTTGTTTCCCACAAGTTAAACAGTTATTGACTTTTTCTGACATCGGCTGAGGCAAGAAAGAGTCCCCAACGGGGTACTTAGCTTTTAGAAGTCTTCGAAGTAGTATTCGGTAGTAGTAATCTCTGGATCTGACCGACCGGCACTTGCGAACAGCTTCTGCTTCGGGCGCCACGCGGCAAGAAAGACTGGGGAAAATGGCGTCGGCTGATGCCTTTATACCCGAAGACCAGCAGAGATGACGTCGGGTGGAGTGCGACATCAGCCGAAGCCGGACCCACACTTTGGAATCCGGCCGACCGAAGGGCTGCCTGATGACAGGACAACCCAGTTGTTATGACTGCAGATGCATCCATGAAGGACATCTGGGTTTGAAGAGAAAGCATCCAAAAAGAAGGAACCGTGAGAAAATTTTTAAGAGATCTAGAATAGGCCTCCAACAGCACTCGTTTTGAGGAATCAGGAACATTCTGAAATAGAACCCCTCTCCTACTTGGGTAGGAGGGATAGGCTGAATAGCTCCCTGATCCATCAGAGACCCAAGAACCTTGAGAAATGGGGAAGCTGTTCTCAAAGGGGCTGGGTAGCTCTCTGAAACACCATAAAGTAACTTTGAAGGATGAAGGACAGACGCCAAAAATCTGAAGTGAGAAGCTGACAATTTGGAAGACAGAGGGAGAGACGAAGGGACCTGGCTGAGGATTGGGGAAGCAAAATGTCAGGGAGAGACAGGCTTGTTAGAAAAGAGGAGGCTTCTGGGCCACAGGAGCCTGAGAAGACTTAGGAGGAGCTTACCTTCCACCCTTCCTGCCTTTGGAGGCCAGACTATGCTGCCTACGAACAAAAACAGACCTAGTAAGATAGTTCCTCAGGAACATAGGGATGGGGGGCCCAAAAATATATTTAAAGGTCCTGCAAAGCTTTACCTTTTTCCTGGACAGACTTAAGCATATCAGTAGCAGCCGTCCCAAAGAGATTTTTATTATCCAAAGGAGAATCCCGCAACTTCGCCTTGATGTCTCCAGGTAATGACTGCAGATGAAGCCAAAATTAACACCTCATAACATACCCAAAGGCAGCAGCTCTGTAACAGGCATCAGCATCACACCTGCACTTGATCGATACCTGACAGGTAAGAACCCAAAATAAAAAGAAAGTACAGTTGTGTACACTTACCGTAAATGTATATGTTAGAGTGTATACACTGTTGCAGTCATTACATTTGGGTAATCTGTTGGCAGGTTGCCCTCAGTCGGCCTGAATTCCAAAGTCTTGGGTCCTGCGTCGGTTGCTGTCTCCTCTTCAATGACGTCAGGGGTATAAAACAAGCAGCTGACGCCATTTTCTTTAGTTTTTCTTGCCCCCAATGTCAGGTGCCCCCAAAAAGGTAACAAAAAAAATATATATATATATATATATATATATATATATATATATATATATATATATATAAATCTAAACTATATATGCATGCAACAATACAAAACTTTACCTTCATCTACAAGCAAATACACCACATAGGTTGTAGAAGATAGTGAAGGAAAGAAACTCCAGAATGAAAGGGGGGATGGCGGGCGGGTAACCTGGACTGCAAAAGTGAGTGGTAAGTGTACTCAACTGCACTATGTTTTTCATGTTTCACTGTTGCAGTCATTACATTTGGGTATAATCCCAAAGCTATGGATGGGAGGCCGGAGCTAAACATCATTAGGGGCGGCTATAAGGCCCTGCAGAACTGCAGTGGCAAAGCCTGCCCTGGACTTACAGTAGAGAGGCAAATGATAATGCTTTGTAAAGGTGTGAACAGAATTCCAAGTAGCTGCCTCTAGAATGTCTTTGGTTGGTACTCCTCTGAGAAAGGCTGCTGATGTAGCTGCAGCTCTGGTGGAATGAGACCTAATGCCCTTGGGCACAGGTTTGCCATGGTGTAAGTAGCAGAAACAAATGCAGTGGGTTATCCACTTTGAAACAGTCTGCTTTGAAATAGCCTTTCCTTCTGATCCCGCAGCAAATGTCACTAGTAATTGTTCAGTTTTTCTTAGAGCTTTAGTCCTGCTCAAGTAGAATCTTAGCTGTCAGTGTACGTCCAAGGAATGCAAAATTCTCTCCTCTTTGTTCTGCGGATTTGGATAAAATATTGGCAGATGAACAGTTTGGTTAAAAGCCACACTGGAAACCACCTTAGGCATAAATGAAGGATTGGTTCTCAGACACCCTGTCTGGGTAAAATATGATAAATACTCCACAGCCATGAGGGCCCTGTAGCTCTGAGACTCTTTTTGCTGAAGTAATTGCTAGGAGCAGAGCTGTTTTCCATGATGAGAACTTTAAATCAGCAGTAGCAGCTGGTTCAAATGAAGGCAGGGTGAGCTTTTCCAACACATAATTGAGGTCCCATGCAGGTATTGGTGATCTTCTGGGAGGCCTTACATTTTTGGCTCCTCTAAGATACTGCTTTAGTAAAGGATGAGAAAAGACTGGTGGCTCTGTATTGTAATGAGCTGAAATGGCAGAGGCATGGATTTTTATTGATGAGAAAGATAGGCCTTTGTCAAGCATCTCAGTCAAGTATTGTAATATCTGAGGAATATTTGGTTCTGCTGTATCAGTTCCCTGTGCATGATTCCATGCACAGAATCTCTTCCACTTATCAGCATAAGATTTTCTAGTACTAGGCCTTCTGGCTTCCAAAATGACATCCATCACAGCTTTACTGAGAGGTGTTGTTTGCATAACTACATGATCAGCCATGCTGCCAGGTTCAGTGTTTGGAGCTGATTGTGCAGGATCTGATTGTTTTGCTGGAACAGTAATTGAGGTCTTGGAGGTAAGGTCCAAGCTGGGTATTGAGACAAGTTCCTTAGGATTGGGTACCAGTATTGGCGTGGCCAGTCTGGGGCAATTAGTATCATCTTTGGTTTCTCTTGTCTGACTTTTAATAGGACCTTGGGAAGAAGAGGCAGAGGAGGAAAGGCGTAAACTGATAGGTTTTTCCAACTGAAGGATAGGGCATCCACTTTCCATGCTTGTCTGTGATAAGTCCTTGTGCAGAATCCTTTCAATTGATAATTTTGAGGAGAGGCAGAGAGATCTATGTCCGGACTCCCCCATTTCTTTGTTATCATGCTGAAGACTTGTGGATCTAGTTTCCACTTGTGAGGGTCCATAAAGTTTCTGCTTAAATCGTCTGCCAAGAGTATTTTGTTTTCCTGGCAGGAATTGAGCTTGAAGATGTACTTGGTAAGTCAAAGTTGTGTCCCACAGTGCCATGGTTAGTGTGCAAAGGGGGGAATTAATGCGTGCCCCCCTGCTTATGTACCACATAACCGTGGTGTTGTCCATCTTTATCAGTAGTTGTCCTGGATGAAATAAGTCCTTGAAGGCTGTCAGGGCATTTTGAACACCTAACATCTCTTTTTGGTTGATATGCAGATGCATTTGTTTTGGGGTCCATATGCCGTGAATGCATCTTCCTGCCAGGTGGGCCCCCCCCATGCATAATCTGATGCGTCTGTTGTTAAGGTTTGTCTGGTAGGCGGTAGAATGAAGGGCCATCCCATGTTTTGGTGACATGCTTTTGCCCACCATAGAAATTCCTGTTGTAGGCAGGGAATGAGAGGAATCATTGTTTCCAGACTGCGACAATGTTGACTCCATAAACTTTTTAGGTACCATTGAAGTTTCCTCATATGCAGTCTTGCATATGGAATCAGTGGGATGCAGGATGCCATGAACCCCAAAGCCTACAGAGTTTGTCTTGCAGATAACTGGGTTTTTGTTGCCATCAGTTTGAAGTAAGTAGTCAGTTGCCTTTGTTTGTAAAGCCATCTGGGCAGTTGTATTCAAGCTTGCACCCAGGAATGTTATCTTTTGAGAGGATACCAGCTGTGATTTATTTTCGTTTACTGTGTACCTAGGCATGTCAGAAGCCTTTTCACAAACGCCAGGTGCTGTAGAAGAATGTCCTTGTTCTCTGCTTGAATGAGACAATCGTCCAAGTAAAGATATATGTGTATACTTCTTTGTCTGCAAAAAAGCAATTACTGGTGCCAGGCACTTTGTAAAGACCCTGGGCGCAGTAGATAAGCCAAAGGGCAGGGCAGAAAATTGGTAATGCATTAAGCCAGCCTTGAAACGGAGGTATCTTCTGCACAATTCCCTTATTGGGACATGCAGGTATGCCTCTTTTAGGTCTAATGTCACCAGCCAAGCATTCTTGCCCAGCATGGCAGAAGCTGCTGCAAAGTTAGCATTTTGAATTATGGAATGTCCAGGAATGTGTTCAAAATTAATAAATCCAGTATTGGCCTCCAGGCCTTGTCCTTTCTGGGTACCAAGAAAAGTCTTGAGTAAAAACCTCGTCCTTTTTCCTGTCCTGGTACTGGCTGAATAGCCCCCATATCCATGAGGGACGCAACCTGTTTCTGTGCCTCTGCCCATTGATTTTTTGGCAGATTCGGCCAACCGTTCGCCATTGACAGAGTATGGAAATGGAATCTGTATCCCTGTGATACTATATTTAGCACCCACTTGTCCTGGGTTATTAACTGCCAATTTTGAGCAAAAAGTGCTAATTTTCCCCCTAAGGGTGCTGCCAAAAGGCAAGTGCTTGGTGATGGCAGAGGGAAGTCATTGGGACTGTTTTCTGTAGGGTTGCGCTTTATCACCTCCAGATTTGGAGGTAGAAGCACCCCATTGCTTCGACCTGTAAGAATCTTGTGCCTGGTATCTAGAATCTTTAGGGCATCTGGATATGCCCCTCTGAGCTCTGTCGGACACAGGAAAGGACCAATTTTTTGTAAGCCAGTGTCTGCTGAAGCTTGGTGGCTGCACTTGTAAGAAGTATTTTACAGTTTGCATAGACTTAGCTTTGTCTTCCATTTTCTTTAAAACCTCTTCTGCCTTAATACCAAACAGAGTATCGTGCTGTAAAGGTGCATCTAGTAATTTAGCTTGAACATGATCAGACAAATGTTGCTCTTTTAACCAGGCATGCCTCCTAATCACAGATCCAGTAACTGCGGCCCTGCAGGAGGCCTCTAAGGAATCAAAACCACATTGCAAAGTATGCTTTCCAACTTTTCAGCTGCATGCAATAATTCCTGCAATTCTTTATTTTCTGCACATTCAGACATCAACATCATTTTCTGTTTCTGCAATCCCATAGCATGTTGTTGATACTTGAGCATATGAAACTGGCAGTTTAAGGCCCTAATTGCCAAGGTTGCAGATGTATAAACCTTCTTACCCCATCTATCCAGTGCCCTTGAGGCTCTGTCAGAGGGGGTAGGATTTTTTTGCTGTTCAGGCCTTAACTCCCTTTGGACCCTGTGAAACAGTTTCAGGGTCAGCAGCAGGGTTTCTAAATAAAAATTTGTGAGAGTCAAGGATCCTGTAATATCTGTCAGGCTTGCTGGGAGCCGGAGGTAAGGAGTCAGGAGTCAAGCTTGACTCCGAAAACACATCATCCACAACTTCAAGAGTTTAGCATCCTTATGCTACATATGTTAGTGTTTGCACTTTAACATGAATGAACACACCTCATATGGAAACACAGCTACCTGCAGAAAGAATAGTTTAAAATCTTACCATAACAACAGATGCCCCTCTCTTCACTGTTGCAGTAGTCATTATATGAGGAAGTTTCCCTGCTGTAAGCGACCTGACGTTGGACAGCATACAAAAGCCTTTTACTATTGTAGGGTGTATGGTACCTCTCATGTAGGCTGTGATTGGACGTCTGCTATAAAAGTGACGCACACATGCACCATCCTCAGAACTGACTGCCCCAGGAGGATTGCCAGCTTAAGGTAGTGGGATAATAATCACCCAAGAAGAAGCAAGGCCAGGGGGAAGGAGGGGAGGATAGGAATATTGCAACAGTAAAGAGAAGGACATTTATCATTACGGTAAGATTTTACACAACTATTCTATGTCCTCCTATTCACCTGTTACAGATTCATTACATGAGGGAGAATGCCAAAGCTCACAAAGTAAGGGAAGAAGGTGTAGCCAAGGAGCTTTACAGGAAACCATGCAGTATGGCCCTGACAAACCCTGCTGTAGACTTGGGAGAGTCCATCCAATTTAGTGTTTGGTGAAAGTATGGACTGAGGTCTATGTAGCTACTTCAAGAATTGAATTAGTATCCCATCCCTTGAAATCCCAGATGAGGCAACAGCTATGGTGGAGTGGGGTCTAACACAGGAAGGGAGAGTATTGCCATGTTGAGTGTAGCAAAAGCTAACAGTCTTAGAAATTCAGGACAAACTAGTCTGCTTGGACACAGCCTGCCCCAGAGACCTGGAGTGGTAAGAAACAAAGTTGATTTGACTTTCTAACTTGCTTTGGTTTTGTCCAAATAAAATCTGTCTATGGACATCTAAAGTATGGAGCATCCTCTCACTATGGTTCTGGGGGAGTAAGTACGTGGATGGACTGATTTAAAGACAGGTCATTGACTACCTTAGGCATAAATGAGGGGTTTGCACGCAGGGAAACCCTGGTCTTCAGGAAGAGCAGAAAGGGTGGGGGATATTATAAGGGAATGTAGCTCAGACACTTATCTGGCTGAAGTCAAGGCTAGGAGCAACACAGTTTTCCAGAAGCAGTACTTTTGGGAAGCTGGTTCAAAGGATGAGAGTCAGCTTTTCCAAAACAAAGTTAAGGTCCTAGGGAGGTGGAATAGGTTTCCCAGGAGGTCTAATGTGTAGGATGCCTTTAAGAAATTGTTTAATCTCAAATCTGACAGCTTGGGGGGGGGGGGGGACAGAGGCAGACAGGCAGATACGGCTGACATATGGGCTTTCACTGAAGAGTAAGACAAGCCAGCATCGAGCAATTCACATAAGACAGAGCCATGGAAATTTCCATTGTCAATGCAGCCTGGTTTCGTTTCAGACATCAGATTGAAAACCTCTTCCATTTGGCTAAATAAGATTTTCTGGTATTTGGTTTCCTAGCCTCCTGCAGGACTAAGCACGTCATCCGAGAATATGTGTCTGAAAGGGACTAGTACCCTATTCACCCACAGGCTCAATTGGACAGTTGACAGGTGGGGATGGATGAGGGTCCCTTTGTCCTGTGTGAAGGAGGTCCACTCTGTGAGGTGCAATGAATTGAACAAGATAGCAGCTGCAGGGCCAAACAAAGCAGAGTTGTCCAGAGGAGCATCCATAAGTTTGGCTTTTATGTCCTCAGGTAAGGGCTGCAACCTTAGCCAAGAGAATCTTCTTAACACTGATCCAGATAAAGCTGCTCGGGCAGAAGCGTCTGCAGCATCATAGCTACATTTTATGGAGTGTCATGCTAATTGCGAAGAATCCACAATCAATGAAGTAGCCAAGGTTTTATTTTCTGAATCAAGTACGTCTGCAATTAACTGTGAAAGTTGGGACAATCTTTCTAGAGAGAATTTGATCATGTGCATTTGGTAATTTATGGCTCTGAACACTAGAGCGGTGGAAGTGTACACTTCTTTGCACAGTCTATCCAGGAGGTATCCAGCGGAGGGCAGCAATCTTGATGGCTTCTCAGAAGCCACAAAAGTAACAGAAGGGTGTGCAGAAGGACATCTGAAGAGGAACTTGTAATCATCTGGGACATTATAGAAGTGGTCTGGCTTCTTGAGGGTGGATGGCTGGGAATCTGGTGTCTGTGAAGCTGAAGCAAAAGCATCGAGAAAGGCATGCAAGACAGGAGGACTAGCAGATGGGATAGGTGATTCCACCTGTAGTAGCTCACAGTATCTTTTTTGTACCTCAGACACTTGGGTGTTGTCCATTTAAAATAGTCTCTCATTTTAGCTAGTCTCTTCCTAAAGGAAAGGTCTTCCATAGGTGAATCTGTTCCACTAGATTCCTCCTCTCAGGAAGCATAATCCAGGGGAAAGGGATCTGTGAGGAGTAGTTCAGAGATTTCTCCCCTGAAGATGCCTCTTCCACTGAAGAATCCTCTGCCCTAGTCCTTTTAAGTGGGGAGGCAATGCTGAGAGAGGAGCTGAAAAGCCTGGTGGAGGCCTAAGGGACATAAGGGCATTGGAAAGGCTCCGAGTGAATTGTTGCCAGTCACTAGCAGGTTCTTTTGGCTGAGATAAATGTTTGGTTTTCTACTTCTTTTTTCCATGCAAGTCTGCCCTATATAGAGTAGGAGGCCCTGACATATGCCTACACTCTATCAGATCAGAATCTGCCTCTTCCCTTGCAAGGATCTGAGGAATTCCCTTAGGGCCTTCCAGTACCAGGAGCTATGGTTCCCCTCAGACATCTGAAATGGATGCCTGCTTGACCTCTATGGATGCGCGTACGCTCGGATCCAAGGTGACCTGGGCGTCAGGCTCGACCTATGGATCTCAACTGTGAGCCAGTCAGGTCTCTGGGCTCTCCTCCACCTCAAGAGAGACATCAGTATCCAGGAAAACAGCAGAAGGTTCAGGCCTTTGCTTTTTGGCCTTTCACTTCAAATTCTACTCGCTTTGGGCCTTGAGAATCCCTCCACAGTGCTTTTTGTTAGCATCTTTAAGCGCTGGTTCTCTAGGTAGATAGCTACAGAAAATAATCTATTCTTAAGGTCTTTGGGACAAACGCCTGACAAATACAGCAGCTTTTGTGGTAGTGGTTTGGGCCTATGCAAAACAGGCACTGGAGGTGGCTACCCTTGTGTGGAATTTGTCATCCACACTGCACCTGTCTCTCTTGGATGGCATGAACCCTAACCAAAGACTGAGCAGATAAGTCAAAAAATTACCCAACGGGGCACTTATCTTGAAAACTGAAGAATCGCAAATGACTCTGAGTTGGACTGTCTGTTGGAAACTGGCATTCGGATCTGGCAGCTGCATGCATATATCCAATCGCAGCCTACGTGCACCGTATCACCACCCTACAGTAGTAAAAGGCTTTTGTATAATGGCCGAGGTCAGGTTGCCTACGGCAGGGAACTCCTTCATATAATGAATACTGCAACAGATGAACAAAAGGACATCAGCTAGAAGTGCATATCTATATATATATATATATATATATATATATATATATATATATATATATATACACACACATATATATATATATATATATATATATATATATATATATATACATATATACACATATATATATATACATACATATATATATATATATATACATATATATATATATATATATATATATATACATATATATATATATATATATATACACATATATATATATATACACATATATATATATATATATACATATATATATATATATATATACATATATACATATATATATATATATATATATATATACACATATATATATATACATATATATATATATATATATATATACATACATATATATACATATATATATATATATATATATATATATATACATATATATATATATATATATATACATATATATATATATATATATATATATATATATATATACATATATATACATATATATATATATATATATATATACATATATATATATATATATATATATAGATAAACATATATATATATATATATATATATATATATATATATATATATATATAGATACACACACATATATATATATATATATATATATATATATATATATATATATATATATATATATAAATAAATATTGCAAAAAATAGAAGGCTCAGTTTCACTGTATCCAAAATTGATTCTCAGTATGCTCAACTCCCAAGTCCATACAGAGCTTGAGCTGTGGCCCAGTTCAAATGGATGGGGAGAACTTTTTTTTAAACTGTGAACTGAGGTCACTTTATGTTAGGGGATTAACATGGGTGAAGTTCTGCAGATGATTATTAAAGGCAACAGCCTATGGACATACAATATTTTTGTCAATATCACGACCACCTTTTCAGTCATATAAACAAATGAGATAATAACGGTGGCATTTTAATTTCAAACTTGTCCTGTCAGAATTACCACTATAGGTTAGGTTAGAACACAATGGAAAACAATTTTCTGATGGCAATATGCTTTGGTTAATTGAGGCAACAGACAATGTTATCAAGGCAATGGTCTTTGCCATTTTATAATATGCAATCAAATCATCACTTGACAATAGGTCAAAACACAAAGTCTGACTCGTGACAACTCCTCCCTGTAGTACTATTACTTAGTGACATGCATCACCGTTCCTTAGTGTATTAACATACAATGCATAAAGACAAGAATGCAATTTTCTTATATAGAAAAAGCATCGTCATACAGATGAAACTAGGCAGCAAACATTAAATGCAAAGTGAAGACCAACACTGCACTCCAAAAAAAGAAATAACCTGGTTGTGTAAGGTTATCTATACAGTTTCTTTGTATTTCTCTTACAGAGAACATACTCATCATCACTCACATTCATGATAATTAAAAAGTACATTGCAGAGTGGATAAGTGTGATAACAAGTTTACTTAATTTAAAAATATTTTTCTGAACTTCTACATTTCCTCAGCCCTCTCTAATTAAAGCTCTAAACATACAACATTCCTTCGCAAACGCTATGTGAACTTATACATTTCAAGAACTAAACCTCACACTACTTGATATCAACTTAAAAAGAGCTCTCCTCCACATCATATTCAATCAGCCTCTACCCTACAAATCTTCAAGAAAGATATATTCATGTGTCTCAAAAATAAGGTAAAGTGTAACCTACCAATTTTTCAATTAAAACCATTTCAGAAGCTGCTATCCAATTTAATTTTACTTAACTGTTAGCTTGGTAAATCCAACAGGCACAAGTCTCTTCAGGGAGAGCTCAGATGCACTGCACAGTGAAGTGGTTTGCCCACAGTCACACAGCTGGTACAAGAAGGCTGAAGGATTCAGTGTCTGGCCTAGAGGGTGAACCATTTTAGCAGCTCGGCCTTAATCTGCTCTAAACTGCCACACTACAAGGTACAAATTCACCACAATGTATACATAAACTCTAGGTCTTAAATGTCATGTACTCAATGAGCAGCTTAACTGATATAACAGCAAAAGTACAGTGCAGACTGTTTATAACATACCTCTCTGAAACCACCCTGTCACACAGATCACAGCACTGACCTGGTTACCAAAAGAAAAAGTAAATAAACTTACATAAAAATAGCATCTCTGTCCAAAATGTGGCTCAACCCCTCATCCATCTGGTAGATTTTATGAAACCGGTGGTTATACACATCTGTCACAACCATCTGTACATAAGAAAATGTTTTTAGTTTCAGATAATCTTTCAATACAATATTTTAGGTAGACACTAATATATAAAAAAGCTTTCAAGAAAATTAGCATTTCTTCAACATAACAGGCAAAGAACCACGTCAAGTAACGTACCTCTTCTACCAACACAATACAACAGTCTAACACTACATTAATGTTTCTAGATTATAAAAACAGTTACTGGTAATTTAAAGTGATTAATGTCAATAGCATTTTCACTGTGATGGCAAGAACATATTAATATCAGCTGTTATATAAACAGCATAAAAGATAAATCAGCCTAAAAAACAAGGTGGAAGAAAGCTCATTTAATACCATCTCTGGAACAAGCAGCTGTGGAAAGGAAGAGCATACTCCCAATTCTTTTTTCTCTGCATCATGTTGACTGGTCTCTATGCATCGTCCCTGTTGGCCCTCATTTGCCATATGCCAACAGTCCATGTTTCAAAAGAGCTTATAAAAAACAGCTCATCAGGCCAGTAAATTAACCTAACATTGAACAAGCAAATTCACAAACATCTTTGATTAAGCAGAGACAAATGGCAGGTACAGCAATCACAAAATACAGCTGAATGATGCACTCACCATTGATCTCCAAGACACAAATTTCTTCTATAGGTCATACCATCATGTACTCTTCTTTTTTGACAGTCCTTCAACCTGCCAAAAAAACCCTCAGAAGTTCCTTAATATCTCAAACAAATGCCTTTACTGGTTTCATGAGTCCTAGGTACCTAATGCGAGCCTCAAACAGCTATATATAACTACTGCTGACCCATACATAATATTTCTGACAAGTAAGGCTGCAAATTCCCTACAGTAGAAGATCCCCATATCACTGCAGCAGACAGCTGTAAAATGCATAAGAACCGTATCCTTATCAACTAAATCAGCAAATTAATACACACTTAAACCAGGGGGAGTTTTGAACAGTACAGTGTGACAAGGAAAGTAATAGGGATACTGTGAACTGCCACTACATTGTTATAAGCTGTTATGAAGGTGAGTGTACATCTTACTGTGGAAAGGAGAAATGTGGCAGGTCACACTATATATGGATAGTACAGCAAGCAATATCACTTCACAGACCTGGGGCTTGTGGCATGAGATCAAAACAGATGTTATAAGAGAGCCCTGACAAAACCTAGTGTAGTCTTAGAACAATGTTTGAAAAATGCATTACCTCCCTATCAGGTTCCAAGTGCATACGCATAAATACATTAGCAGTCACCTGCCAGAATTTTATTACTCTTATAGACTGAGGCCTTAGTACCCCTAATCTAATGCCTTGCCACATCTTTCACAGCAAATGTAAAGCATTTTCCAAGACAACTTGACTAACGACTGCTAAATCACAGACAGGTTAACCATGGCACTTCTGCATAAAGGACAAAAACAACTGTTTGAAATTTTCCGAAGGACACTTCTATTCAGATAGGTTTGTTGGATAGATTGGTTAAGGGACAGTTCATTGACCTCTCTGGGCATGAAGGAGGGGTTAGTACGAAGAGAAACCCTGTCCTTGTGAAAAATGGTATAAGGTGGATTAGCCATGAATGCTTGTAGCTCAGACTCCTCTAGCTGAAGTAAGAGCTACAAGCAAGACAGTTTTCCAGGTGCACATCTTTAAAGTGGCAGGAGCTGCAGGTTCAAAGGGGGCAGTGGTAAGTTTCTCAAGCACAAAGTTCAGATCCGAAGGAGGAAGGATAGGTTTCCTTGGTGGTCGGATGTGGAGAACACCATTAAGAAAAAGTTTCCCCCTCCAATCTTGATAATAGGGGTGGATTCATACGTAAGCAGGCTGATATGGCTGACAAACAGACTTTCACCAAAGAGTATGAAAGTTCTGATTTTAGGAGCTCATACACATAGGCCAGCACGAGAGGTGCATCCGCTTGTAAGGGGTCTAGTTGCCTTTGAAGACACCAGCCTGACAACCTTTTCCAGTTAGATAAATAGGATCCCCTAGTAGTAGGTTTCCTGGCTTCCTGCAGGACAGACAGCCCGTCCTCTGAGTAACGGTGTCTGAAAGGGATCAGAAGTTTATCATTCACAGGGTAAGGCTGAGGGATTGGAGATGAGGGTGAATGAGGGATCCCTTCTATTTTGTGAGAAGGTCCACCTTGTGAGCCAACTAATGGTGACTGCCCCTGGCAAGAGATAGAAGGGGGCACCGATGCTGCCTTGGCCAATAAGGAGTCAGCAGCAAGGTTTTGGCTTGTCCCGCTGAATTTTCAGTGGGACCTTCTGAATGACAGGGAAGGGGGGGAAGCATACAGGAACAGCCCCTTCCATGAGACTGAGAAGGCATCCACCTTCCACGTTAGTGGTGAGGGGAGCCTGGAGCAGAATAGCCATAGCTGTCTGTTCTTAGGGGAGATGAAAAGATCCATCTGTGGAGTAGCCCATTGGTGGACAATGTCTAAGGAAACATCTCTGTGCAACATCCATTCGTGATTTAGAGACTATGATATGCTGAGGGCATCTGCCTAAAGGTTGTCCTGTGACGGGAGGTAGACCGCCTGCAATGTTACTTTGAACTGAGTGGCCAACTTCCATGCTTGTATGGCCAGCCTGCAAAGTAAATAGGATCTGGTCTCCCCCTGCTTGTTGCTGTACCACATCACTGTGGTGTTGCCTGTGAAAACTTGTAGGGGACCAGGACGTAGGAGCAGGAGAAAAGTTTTTACAGCTAGGAGAAGAGCCATCAGTTGCCTCACACTGATGTGTTTTTTCTGGAGGGAAGACTCCCATTGAGCTTGTACCTTGAGCCCTTTCATAGTGCCCCCCCCACCCCAGATCCGAGGCATCTGTGTGCATGAATTGGACTGGCTTGGTGGGCTGTAGAGGGAGACCTGGATTCTGCATTATTTACTGGATCCACCACCTTAACTCTTTTTTCAGGCAGGGCAGGAAGGGCACCTGAAAATCCAGAGGGTGATTGTGTTGGGACCAGACATTCTTCAAGTACCACTGGAACATCCTCATGTGTAACCTGGCAAGGGGCAGAATGGGAAGGGTAGCTGCCATCCAGCCCCCTGGCTGAGATGTGGGTGACTTGGAGTAGGTTTTAGAAATGGCTGGTTAGAGAAGTGACCTTTTTTAGTAGGAGGAAGGCCTTCATCAAATCTGTTCTTATTCTGCAACCAAAGAAGATCTGATCTTGAAATGCAGTGAGGGAGGACTTTTGTAGGTTCAGTTTAAATACTAGATTTCCTAGGAGATAAACAGTTAACTGCAGGTTTTCCTGAAGAGTACTTGCTTATTCTGCCTGGATGAGCAGGTTGCCCAGGTATGGGAAGATCTGTATGACGTTTGTTCTGCAGAAGGCTACTGCTGGGGCTAGGCACTTTGTGAAAACCCTTGGTGCTGCAGACAAGCCAAAGGGCAAGGCAGTAAATTGACAGTGCGAGGATGGCACTGGGTGGATGGGGATATGGAGGTAAACCTCCTTCAGGTCCAAGGTGGCCATGAAGGCCCCAGGTGTCAAAAGTGGAAGAATGGTTTGGAGGGATAGCATGTGGAAGAAGACACATGCAGGAAGGGGTTTAATAGGGACAAGTCCAGTACTGGCCTCCAAGGGCCTTCCTTTTTTGGTACCAGGAAGAGTCTGGAGTAAACCCCTTGAAGCTCTTGTCCTGGTGGAACTCTCTCTATGGCGCAGCCCCCCACAATAGGAAGTTCGAGGTCCGGTATGTTTGATATTATGAGCGTTCGCAATTTGTGCAATTCGTTCTTATGATATAGACCCTAAAGTCAGGCAGCCGACGCCATTACATCAGTTTTTCTTGCCCTAACCTGTCAGGAGCCCCCAAAGTAGGAGGCCAGGCTCTGGTGGGAGAATCCCACCAGTGGAAAATAAATACCAATATGTCCCTTGTAAGGAAAGGAGAACCAGAAGGAAGAAAGGTAATAAAAGGAGAAAGAGAAAAAAAGGGGATGAAGAGAGGGAAACCAGGACTGCAACAGTGAATACACTCCAACATTTATGTTAAGTGTACACAACTGTACTATGTTCTTCATGTTTCACTGTTGCAGTCATCACATTTGGGTAGATTCCCAAAGCTGAGGTGGAGGCAGTCAAGGAAGCTAGGGGCTGCCTAGGATGCCCTGCAAGACTGCAGAGGCAAACCCTGCCCTGGATTTGGAGAAGAGAGGCAGGTGGTAATGCTTGGTAAAAGTGTGAACAGATGTGCATATGGCAGCATCCAGGATGTCCCTGGTGGGGACTCCTCTGAGGAATGCTGCAGAGGTGGAGGCTGCTCAGGTGGAGTGTGTCCTAACCCCCTTGGGGGGAGGCTTACCATGCTGTTCGCAGCAGAAATGGATGCAGTGTCCTATCCATTTGGAAATGGTTTGCTTAAGAGATGGCTTTGCCTTCTGCCCCTGTAGTAAAACTAACCAGCAATTGATCAGACTTTCTGCAGGCTTTAGTCATGTCTAGATAGTATCCGAGCTGTCTGTGCACATCTAGAGTGTGAGGAATCCTTTCCCCCTTGTTCTGGGGATTAGGAAAGAAGGTGGCCAAATGAATGGATTGGTTGAGAGCCACACTAGACACCACCTTGGGCATGAAGGATAAGTTAGTTCTGAGGGCTACCCAGTCTGCATGGAAGATGAAGGGTTCCACAGCCATGAGTGCTTCAGCTCAGAGACTCTTCTGGCTGAAGTGATGGCCAGAAGGAATGGTGTCTTCCTGGAGAGAAATTTTAGCTCTGCCGAAGAAGCTAGTTCGAAAGGAGGCAGGGTGAGCTTTTCTAAGACAAAGTTAAGGTCCCAGCTGGTATTGGTGCCCTTCTGGGGGGCCTCAAGTTGCTAGCTCCTCTGAGGAACTGTTTGATCCAAGGGTGTGAGAAAAGGGGCTGCTCGTTGGGAAAATGAGCAGAAATAGCAGAGGCATGAATTTTAATAGAGGAGAAAGAGAGACCACTGTGTAGTAGGTCATCTAAGTAATCCAGGATGAGAGGGATGGAGGGTTGTGCCGTATTGGCCCCCTTAGCCTGGATCCAGGTGCAGAAACTTTTCCATTTATCTGCATAAGACTTTCAGGTGCTAGAGTGTCTGGCCTCATGGATAACATCCAGAACCTTTTTACTGAGGATGGCAGATTGGTTAGGAGGTTAGGGAATAAGCCAAGCTGCCAAATTGAGTGTCTGCAATTGGGGATGCAAAAATTCCCCTTCCCTCTGGGTTAGGAGGTTTGGAATCTGAGGAAGATGCCACAGAGGCAGCAGGGACAGTCTGCGCAGCAAGAGGTACCAGTGTTGTCACGACCAGTCTGGAGCTATTAGAATGGTCCTTTGTTTTTCCTCCTTTATTTTGAGCAGTACCTTGAGGATGAGAAGTACGGTAGGAAAGCCATAGACCGAGAGGTTGACCCAGGGGAAGGACAGGGCATCCACTTTCCTAGCCATGCAGTGATGCTCCCTGGTGCAGAACTTGCTGAGCTGATGGTTGGTGTGGGAGGTAAAAATGTCGACCATTGTGGTTCCCCATTTCTGAATCATTAGGGTGAAGGTACTTCTGTTGAACTGACAATCATGTAGGTCCAGAAGGCTTCTGCTTAACTGGTCTCCCAGGAAATTGAGAGAGCCTGGTAGGTATTGTGCTAACAGGTGTAGTTGCATGGAAGAGGCTGTGAGCCAAAGGGTCATGGCCAGCCTGCATACAGGGTAAGAGCGAGTCCCTCCCTGCTTGTTGATGTACCACATCACAGTGGTGTTGTCTGTTTTGATCAGGAGAGCCCCTGGAGAGGGAAGGCGTTTGAAAGCTATTAAGGCGTGCTGCACAGCCATCATCTTTTTGACTGATGGGCAGGGGGATTTGCTGTGGGGTCCATTGACCCTGTAAGCACCTGCCACCCAAGTGTGCTCCACAAGTGTAGTCTGATGCATCTGTGGTGAGGGTCTAGGTGGTGGGGTGTAGGGAAAAGGGCAGTTCCTTGTTGTGGGAGCATGCTGTTGCCCACCAAAAAAATTCTTTTCTGAGGCAGGGAATTATAAATAGAAGGGTTTCCAGGTCTTGAGAGTGTTGACACAAAAGGCTCTTTAGGTAAGTCTGGCATATGGAATGAGGAATATGCAGGATGCCATGAACCCCAGAGCTTGCAGGATTTTCCTTGCAGAAAGCTGAGGCCTGGTGGCCAGTTGAGAGAAGTAGGCTGTCAGGAAATTTTGTTTCTCTAGTGTAAGGTATGCCATCTAGGATGGTGTGTCCAGACTTGCTCCCAGGAAGATTATCCTTTGGGTGGGCACCTGCTTTGATTTCTTTTCATTGATTGTGTACCCTATGGAGGTTAGTAGGGTCTTTACAAAGGCCAGGTGCTTGAGCAGCTTTTCCCGGCTGTCTGCCAGAATAAGGCAGTCATCAAAGTAGGAGTTGATCTGAATATTTCTTTGCCTGCAAAAGGCAATGGCCGGAGCCATGCATTTTGTGAAAACTCTGGGAGCAGTAGATAAGCCAACGGGAAGCACAGAGAAATGAAAGTGTTGAGATCCTGCCCTGATGTGGAGATATTTCCTGCATGATTGCCTGATAGGAATGTGGAGGTAGGCCTCTTTTAGATCTAGGGTGGCTAGCCAAGCGCCCTTGGAGAGCATGGGTAGCAGCTGCTGGAGGGTGAGCATTTTGAATTTTGGGATCACCAGGAAGGTGTTTAGAATGGATAGATCAAGGATGGGGCTTCCAGGTGCCCTCTTTCATGGGCACCAGAAAAAGTCTGGAATAGAAGAATTGGCCTATCTGTTCTAAAGGAACATGTTCTACTGCCCTCATAGACAGCAGGGAATAGATTTGCTTGTGAGCCTCTGCCCACTGATTTGGTGGAAGATCTGGGAACCGTTTTGGGGTTGGAAGGGTGTGGAAGGAAAATTTGTATCCCTGAGACACAATATTCAGAACCCATTGGTCCTTGGTAATGGTGAACCAGGTGCTAAATTGAAAGGAGAGTTTTCCTCCTAGGGGTAAGGGCAGAGGTGAGGTCGGAAGGAGGCGAGTCATTGTGAGTTCTTACCATAAGGGGGTCGCTTAGAACTCCCAGGTTTTGAAGTGGAGGTAGTCCACTGCTTAGATCTCTGCATTCCCTGGGGCTGCTGTCTTTGGGGGGGGGGTCTGTTTCCACAGGTCCTAGGCTGGGGCTGTTTAGTTGGAGCAGGAAAGGACCAGTGCTTGGAGTGGCAATGTCTGCTGAATCTAGGTGGCTGTACCTGTAAGAAATCTAACTATATGCATAGATTTTGATTTTTCTTCCATCTTTTTTAAGACCTATTTTGCCTTAGTGCCAAACAAGTTATCTTTGTGCAAGGGGGCATCTAACAATTTAGATTTGACATGGTCTGGCAGGGGATGTTCCTTAAGCCATGCATGTCTTCTAATGACAGATCCAGTGACTGCTGCCCTGCAAGAAAAGCTTCTAGGGCGTCAAAACTACAGTGCAAAGTGTGTCTAGTTACTTGACTTGCAGAATGCATTAAATCCTGTAAATCTTTAGATTCTGCCCAAGCAGGAAAGGAAGACATTTTTTGTTCAAGGAGTTCCAAAGTATGTTGCTGATAATTTAAGCATATGGAACTGACAATTTAGTGCCCTGATAGCAAGAGTAGTTGAGGTGTATACTTCTGTACACAATCTGACTAATGCTCGGGAATCCCCATCTGAGGGTGTGGGATTCTTAGCAGAGATTGCTTTAATCCCTTTTAGTCCTTGAGAAATGACCTCAGGGTCAGCTGTAGGACTTTTGAAAAGGTATTTGTGTGAGTCAGGGACTTTGTAGCACCTGTCTGGTTTTCTGGGAGCAGGAGGTAGGGCATCAGAAGTCAAGCTGGATTCAAGGAAAACATCATCTACCACATCCAGAACTGGGGGGATGGGCAAGGGTCTGTGTTGTGGAAGATCTAGGAATTCCCCAGAGTCTCTTTTTAGACCGAGGGTAGTCCTGACTTACCCATTGGAAATGCTCCCTTAAAGTATGCAGGGTTTCCCCAAAGGAAAAATGCTCTGGGGGAGAGGCTGAAGGAATGGAATCCTCTGCATCAGAATCCTAAGTGGAGAGGAGTTGTATGTCTTCATAGTCAGATGCATCAGATTCATCTGACTCTTGTTCAGACAGAACTACTGGGGGCAGATCTCTTCCTTTTTGAGGGCATAGCTTGGCTTCCCCGATCAGCATGATAAGGTCTTCCGCCATTTTAAGCATTTGAGACTGAGGCAAGGAAGCAGGAGTCTGAGTGGGTAAGGTGGTTTCTTGGGTGTGGTTCGAACCCTGGGCCTAAGAAACTCGGTTGTTTTCGAAAGAATGGTAGTCGCGAAAGAAGATGTCAGCTTGTGTCGAGATGTCTGCTCAGCAGCTCTGGACCCATCCAAGGTAGAAACGACCGCAGGATCCTTAGATGAAGAAGAGCTTTGTGGCATACTGGACTCTGAAAGGGTCTCAGTAGCGGCCTGAGAATCAACTGAAGCGAGCATCAGGGACAAACGACTAGCTTAACGGAAGGGTCGTTGGTAGGTTTGGACCTGTGTGGTCTCTCTCAGTCTTTAACTTTACACTTTTTTGGAAGATTGGTTAGTGCAAGAAAAAAGGATCCCCAACGGGGTACTTCGCTTTAGAAGACTTCAACTTCAATTTGTAAAAGAAAATTCAGGTAGCGACCGACCGGCACTCGTGTCAACTGCTTCTGCTTCGGGCTCCATGACAAGAAAGGTAATGGCATCGGCTGCCTGACTATTACTACTAACGACCTGACGTCAGTACTCAAGCGACAGCAACAGATGCAGAAATATTAAGTCTCTGGTATTCGGGCCGGCCGAGGGCTACCCTGGCAGTGATAACCCAAATGTGATGACTGCAACAGTGAAACACTAAGAACATCCAATGCTGTCTTGGCCAAAAGGGAGTCAGCAACAAGATTTTTGGATTGTCCTGCTGGATTTTCAGTAGGACTTTCTAAAGAAGTGGGAAGGGGGGATACATACAGAAACATTCCCTTCCAAGAGACTGAGAAGGCATCCGTTGCCCTTGACATAGGATTGGGTAGCCTGGTGCAAAAGAATGGAAGTTGTCTATTCATAGGGGAGGCAAACAGATCTACCTGAGCTGAACCCCATTTGTGGACTATGTCCAGGAACACATCCCTGTGCAGCATCCATTCATGGGACTGTGGCATGGACCTGCTCAAGGTGTCTGCCAGGGTGTTCTGCTCTGAAGGGATATACACTGCTTGTAGAGTGACTTGTAGTTTTGTGCAAGTTCTCACACTAGGAGTGCTTGTCTGCACAGCAAATAGGATTTTGCTCCCACCTACTTGTTCACATCCCACAGAACTGTAGTATTGCCTGTGAAAAGTTTTAGTGGTCCCTGCTTCAGTGTATGTTAGAAGACCTTCAGGGCCAGAAGAATTGCTCTCATTTCTCTGATACTGATATGTTCCTCTGTATGATGTAGTCCAGCCAAGTGCCCTGGATACTTAAGGAACCCATGGCTGTTCCCTGTCTCAGGCATCCATGTACATCTCCTGTAATGGCAAGTGAGCCTGCAGTCCTGGGTTGCATTTCACTTGATTCAGCCACCACTGAATCTCTTTGCTGAGGCAAGGTAGGAAGGGGATTTTGTACTCTAGAGGATGAGAGTGGTGTGCCATGTGACCCAGGAGTCTGAGATACTGCTGGCAGTCAAGGTTGTGGCTTGAAGGATAGTGAACAGGTACTGCCTTAAGTTTTCTACCTTTTCTGGTGGCAGAAAGGCCTTCATGACATCTGTCCTTATCCTACACCCCAGGAATACTTTGTCCTGAGAGGGGGTCAAGTTGGACTTGGGCTAGTTTATCTTGAAACCCAGTGCTTGCAGGAGTGATATATTACTGTTTGTAGATGGCGTTGCAGGGATTCTGGGCAATCTGCCTGGATAAGGAGGTCATCTAAGTAAGGGAATATTTGAATCCTTTGAGTCCTGCAGAAGGCCACCACTGCTGCCAAGCACTTGGTGAAGATCTTTGGTGCTGTAGAAATTCCAAAGGGTAATGCAGAGAACTGAAAATGTGAGTAGCCCACAGAGAAGCGTAGGTATCTCCTGTACTTGAGCCTTATGGGGATGTGCAGCTAGATGTCCAAGGTGGCCAAGAATCCCTTAGAAGAAATCAATGGAAAGAGGGTCTGCAGAGTGAACATACGAAAGGAGGATACTTGGAGGAAGAGATTGAAGTGGGAAAGGTCTATGATTGGTCTCCAGGGACCATCTTTTCTTGGGACTAGGAAGAATGTGGATTAGAAAACCTTTCCCTTTTCTGTTATAGGAAAAGACTAAATTGTTCCTTCAGCCAAAAGGCTGTCTATCACAGGGGGGAGCTGTTCTTTGGGGGGCTGTGGAATGCCCTTCAAGGTGTGTTATGACCCAGATCATGAAATAACCCTTTTCTATAATGGATAAGATGCACCTGTTTGTGGTAATGATTTTCCAAACATGGAGAGAGTGAGACAGACTTAGGGATAGGAGGATGGGAGTCGAGAGGTTTTTGCAGTAATGGCAGGTAGTCACAGACTACCTGCCCTGTCCTGAAACTGAGGCTTCTGGGCCAGAGTCTGAGCAGGCCTGGACGGGATTTATTGCTTCCTGATGCTCTTTCTGCCCCAGGAAGGAGGGGGAGCAGAATATTTTCTTATGACCTGAGTTTTTGAGGGGTAATTCCTGTGGAATTTGGGGATAGGAGAAACAAGCAGATGATTCAGGTCCCATAACTCCTTCCCCTTCTGTTGCAGAGTTTTGAACAACTCAGCCACCTTAGTCCCAAAGAGGGCAGAGTTATCCACAGACACGTCCAAAAGTATTGCCCTAATAGCATCAGGTAAGGGCTGCAACCTTAGCCAGGAATATTTTCTCAGGACTGACGCAGATGCAGCAGAAAGTACAGTTGTGTATACTTACCATAAATGTAGATGTTAAAGTGTATTCTCTGTTGCAGAGATCACCTGTGGGTTATCCCTGCTGTGGTAGCCCCCGGCCAGCCAGAATACTAGAGTCAACATTTTTTTTTGTGTCGGCTGCAATTGCATGTAGTCTGATGTCAGGTCAGTGCTATAAAGCAAGGCAGCCAACATCACTACATCAGGTTTTCTTGCCCTAACCAGTCAGAAGCACAAGGAGATAAGGAAAAGTGGTTCTGGTGGCAAAAAGCCACTTTGGGAAGCTTATGTCCCCCTAGGGGAAGATGATATATGGGGGATGGAGGGAGGGAAACCAGGACTCCAACAGTGAAATACACTCGAACATCTACATTTATGTTAAGTGTATACAACTGTACTATGTTCGTCGTGTTTCACTGTTGCAGTCATCACCTGTGGGAGGATTCTCAAAGCTGAGGAGAGGGGTGGAGGATAGGTTAGAGTCCTAGGCCTGGGTTAGCAGGCCATGCAAAACTGCAGAGAGAAACCCTGCCCTAGACTTAGAAAAAATAGGTAGGTGGTAATGGTTTGTAAACATATGGACAGAGGTCCAGGTGGCAGCTTCCATGATGTCCCTGGTGGGGACTCTTCTGAGGAAGGCTGTGGAAGTGGAGGCTGCCCTACTGGAACAGGTACAGGTCAACTTGGGGGGGGGGGGGCTTCCCATGTAGTCTGTAGCAGAAATGGATACAGTGTGACATCCATTTGAAAATGGATTGGAAATGGGCTTCCCCTCTGCCCCAGGGGCAAAGCTGAGAAGTAGTTGGTTTGTTTTTCTGAATGGTTTAGTACAGTCCAGATAGTATCAGAGTTGTCTTTGCACATTTAGCGGGTGTAGAATTCATTCCCCCTTGTTTTGCGGGTTGGGAAAGAAGGTGTATGGGCTGGTTGAGGGTCGCATCAGATACCACCTTGGGCATAAAGGAGGGATTAGTCCTCAGGAAGACCCTGTCTGCATGGAAAATGATGAAGGGCTCAACAGCCATGAGAGCCTGAAGTTCTGATACCCTTCAGGCTAAGGGGATAGCTAGTAGGAAGGCAGTCTTCCAGGAGAGGTATTTTAATTCTGCAGAAGCAGCAGGTTCGAAAGGAGGTAAGGTTAGTTTTTCTAGAACATAATTCAGGTCCCAGGGTGGAGTAGGAGGCCTAGATTTTAATAGATGAGAAGGAGATGCCATTATTGCACAACTTGTCTAGGTAATCCAAGATAAGAGGAATGGAAGGATGGGAGGTACTGGCCCCTTTGCACTGGTTCCAGGAGCAGAATCTTTTCCATTTCTCTGCGTATGATTTTCTGGTGCTGGGCCTTCTTGCCTCTGTGATGATGTCTAGGACCCTTTTGCTTAACAGGGACTCCTTCCTGGCTTTTAAGGTATAAGCCATGCTGAAAGATTGAGAGTCTAAGTCTGGGTACAGTATTTTCCCCTTCCCCTGGGACAAGAGGTCTGAGATCAGGGGAAGCTGCTTGGGGGGCTGTAAGGTCAGGCTGCACAGTAAAGGGTACCAATGTTGTCTGGAGCAATGAGGATGGCCTTTGGTCTCTCCTCCCTTATTTTGATCAGTACCTTGGGAATAACAGGCAGGGGAGGGAAGGCATACACAAAGAGGTAGGGGAGGGAAGGCATACACAAAGAGGGAGTTCCAGAGGAAGGTCAAGGCATCCACCTTCCACGCTAGGAGGTGATGCTCCCTGGTACAGAACTTTTGCAGTTGGTGGTTGAGGTGCAAGGCAAACAGATCCAATTCCGGTGTCCCCCACTCCTGAGTTATTTGCAGAAAGATTTCCCTGTGGAGCTGCCATTCATGGAGGTCCAGTAAGTTTCTGCTTAGGTGGTCTGCCAGAGTGTTGTTGACCTCTGGTAGGTATTGGGAAATCAGGTATAGACCCATGGAGGTGGCTGTAAGCCAGAGGCTCATGGCTAGCCTGCACATGGGGTAGGATTGTTTATTGATGAACCACATTACTGTGGTGTTGTCTGTTTTTATAAGGAGAACACCTGGCCAGAGATGGGGTTTGAAGGATGTCAGAGCCTTTTGTACTGCCATCATTTCTTTCTGACTGATGTGCAAATGAAGTTGCTGGGCATCCCAAAGACCTTGGGTGCACCTGCCTGCTAGCCCAAGCAATGTCTGAGGCGTTGGTGGTGATGGCCTGGCCGGAAGGGCGGAGGATGCGTGGAAGACCCTTGTTCCTGGCGCAAGCTTCTGCCCACCAGGGAAACGCGGCCCTTACACATTGGATCAGAGGGAGAGAGAACTCTAGAGACAGAGTGCTGCCACCAAAAATTCTTTAAATACCACTCAAGTTTTCTCATGTGAAGCCTGGCCAAGGGAATGAGGCGGATGCAAGACGCCATGCATCCCAGGGCTCGCAGGAATTTCCTCGCAGTGAGGTGACTTCTGGATGCCAGCTGGGTAAAGTAGAGAGGCAGGAACCTCTGCGTTTCTGGGGATAGGAAGGCCATTTGGGATGCTGTGTCAAGCACAGCTTCCAAGAAAATGATCTTCCTGGTGGGGTTTTGTTTTGATTTCTTCTCATTGATGGTGAACACTAGGGAAGTTAGGAGTGATTTGACAAAGCGAAGGTCCTCCTGGAGCAGCTTTTCTTTGCACTCTGCCTGAATGAGGCAGTAATCCAGGTAAAGGTAAATCTGTATACTTCTCTGTCTGCAGTATGCTATGGCCGGGCCAAGCATTTGGTGAATACTCTGGGAGCAGTAGATAAGCCAAAGGCCAGTGCAGAGAAAGTACAGTTTTGTACCTACCACAAATGTAGATGTTCGAGTGCATACACTGCTGCAGTCATTACACTTGGGTTATCCTGCCGTCAGGTGGTTCCCCAGTCAGTCTGAGTTCCAAAGTCTTGGTCCGGCGTCAGTTGCTGTCGCCTCCTCCATGACGTCAGTGCGGCAGGGGTATATAAGATGCAGCCGACGCCATTTTCTTCAGTTTTTCTTGCCCCAGATGTCAGGTGCCCCCAAATGGGTAGGCAATTCAAATTGCTAATAAAACATAGATAGGAAAAGCAAACAACTTTTAGTTACCAGCAAATACTCCCCATAGGTAGTAAAGGGTAGAATACATAGCTACGTACCAGCAAGTAAGAGGGAAAGGAGGGAGGGTAACCTGGACTGCAGCAGTGTATACACTCGAACATCTACATTTATGGTAGGTACAAAACTGTACTATGTTCATAGTGTTACACTGCTGCAGTCATTACACTTGGGTAAAATCCCAAAGCTGAGGTAGGGTGGCTGGTTCTATAAGGCATTAGGTGTGGCTATAAGGCCCTGCAGTACAGCAGTGGCGAAGCCAGCTCTGGATTTAGGGTATAAAGGCAGATGGTAATGCTTGGTGAAGGTAAGCACAGAACTCCATGTTGCTGCTTCCAAAATGCCCTTGGTAGGCACTCCTCTGAGGTAGGCAGGTGAAGTGGCTGTTGCCCTGGTGGAGTGAGATCTAATGCTGCTAGGTATAGGTTTCCTATGGTGTGTGTAGCAGAAGCGTATGCAATGTCCTATCCATTTTGAAATTGTCTGTTTTGAAATGGCTTTTCCCTGTGCTCCTGCAGCATATGCTACCAGTAATTGCTCAGATTATCTGAAAGCTTTGGTTTTGTCCAAATAGAAGCATAACTGCCTGTGAATGTCCAAAGAATGCAGTAGTCTCTCCCCTTTATTCTGTGGTTTTGGATAAAAAGTTGGCAAGTGAATAGTTTGGTTTAGAGCCACACTTGAAACCACCTTTGGCATAAACGTAGGGTTAGTTTTTAAGGACACCCTGTCCTGGTGGAAAATGAGAAAAGGTTCCACTGCCATTAGTGCCTGTAATTCTGAAATTCTTCGAGCTGATGTTATTGCCAGGAGCAGAGCAGTTTTCCAAGAAATATATTTTAATTCTGCTGTGTTAGCTGGCTCAAAGGGAGGTAAAGTTAATTTTTCCAAAACAAACTTGAGGTCCCAAGTTGGAGTAGGTGCTCTACGGGGAGGTCTTATGTTTTTAGCCCTTCTGAGGTACTGCTTTAGCAAAGGATTAGAGAAAATTGGAGGATCCGTGTTGTAATAAGCAGAGATGGCAGAGGCGTGGATCTTGATGGATGAAAAAGAGAGACCTTTGTCCAGCATCTCAGTTAAATATTGTAGAATCTGAGGAATGCTTGGGACAAGAGGGTGAAGGCTGTGAGCCTGGTTCCAGGCACAGAATCTCTTCCATTTATCCGAATAGGTTTTCCTGGTACTAGGCCTTCTGGCCTCCAGAATGACATCCATAACAGCTTTGGAGAGAGGCATTGCTTGCTTGACTAAGGAATTTTCCATGCAGCTAGGTTTAAGGTCTTTAGCTGACTGAAGTATCTGATTGTTGTGCTGAGTCAGCAGATGTGGGATCTGAAACAATATCCAGGGTGATTCTTGTGCCAAATTCTTTAAGATTGGGTACCAGTGCTGGCGTGGCCAGTCTGGGGCAATCAGGATCATCTTTGGCTCTTCTTGCCTGGCTTTTATGAGAACCTTTGGAAGGAGAGGTAGTGGAGGGAAAGCGTACACTTGTAGGTTTTTCCAGCTGAATGAGAGGGCATCCACTTTCCATGCTTGTGGATGGTAACTCTTTGTGCAGAATTTCTGTAGCTGGCAGTTCGTTGGGGATGCAAACAGATCTATGTCCAGGCTCCACCATTTCTGTGTTATCATTCTGAATATTTGTGGATTCAGTTCCCATTCGTGGGGATCCATGATGTTTCTGCTTAAGTCGTCTGCCAGTGTGTCTTTCTCTCCTGGCAGGAATTGTGCTTGCAGATGAACTTGATAGTTTAGAGCGGTGTTCCACAAGGTCATGGCTTGCCTGCAGAGGGGGTAGGAGTGAGTGCCCCCTTGCTTGTTTATGTACCACATAACTGTGGTGTTGTCTGTTTTTAGTAATAGTTGTCCTGGATGCAGCAGGTCCTTGAAAGCTATAATGGCATTTTGTACAGCTAACCTCTCTTTTTGATTGATGTGAAGATGCCTCTGTTCTGCGGGCCACTTGCACTGAATACATTTTCCTGCCATGTGTGCTCCACAGGCGTAATTCGATGCATCTGTTGTCAGTGTTTGCCTGGCTGTGGGTTGAGTGAAAGGCTGTCCCTTGTTGAGGTGGCAAGCTTGAGCCCACCATCGAAAGTCCTGTTGAAGGCAAGGAATTAGTGGTATAACTGTTTCCAAACTTTGGCAGTGTTGAGACCATACACTCTTTAGGTACCATTGTAGTTTCCTTATATGCAGTCTGGCATATGGAATTAGTAGTATGCAAGATGCCATGTAACCCAAGGCCTGCAGAGTTTTTCTTGCAGGGAGAGTTGGATTTTTGTTGCCATCAATTGAATGTATTGAGACAGTTGTCCTTGCTTGTCTGGCGTGAGATAAGCCATCTGGGCCGATGTGTTCAAGCTGGCACCCAGGAATATTATCTCTTGTGAGGGCACTAGTTTAGATTTTTTTTCGTTTACTGTGTACCCCAGGCAACTTAACTGTTTTACAAACACCAGATGCTCTAGAATAGTGTCCTTGCTCTCTGCTTGAATCAGGCAGTCGTCCAGGTACGGATAAATCTGAATTCCTTTCTGTCTGCAAAATGCAATTACTGGTGCCAGGCACTTTGTGAAGACCCTGGGTGCAGTAGATAAGCCAAAGGGCAGTGCAGAGAATTGATAGTGCATTGAACCTGCTATGAATCTGAGGTATCTTCTGCAGTTTTGTCTGATAGGGACATGCAGGTATGCCTCCTTGAGATCCAAGGTCACAAGCCAAGCTTCTTGCCCAGCATGGGAAGAAGCTGCTGTAGTGTCAACATTTTGAATTTTGGAACATCCAGTTAAGTGTTTAGAAAAGAAAGATCCAGAATGGGCCTCCAGGCTTTGTCCTTTCTGGGAACTAGAAAGAGTCATGAATAAAATCCTTGTCCTTGCTCTTGTGGTGGTACATCTTGAATAGCTCTCATTTCCATGAGTGCTGTAATTTGTTTTTGAGCCTCTGTCCATTGATTTGGTGGCAGATTTGGCATTCCTTTTAACCTTGGCAGAGTGCGAAAGTGGAACCTGTAACCTTGAGATACAATGTTGATAACCCATTTGTCTTTGGTGATCCAATGCCAATAGTGATAGAAAAGTGCTAGTTTTCCTCCCAAGGGGGCTGCCAAGAGAGAGTTGTTTGGCAGCTGTAATGGGAAGTCATTGAGGCTGCTTTTTACATGGTTGGGACCTGTCTTCCCCTTCTTTCTGGCCTGGTGCACCCCACTGTCGAGGCCTGTAAGGACCTTGTGGTTGACCTCTACCTCTCGGACGTCTGTATCTGCCCCTTTGAGGTCTATCTGTAGCCAGAAAGGACCAATTCTTTGTTGGACAATTTCTGCTAAATCTTGGTGGCTGAACCTGTAAGAAATCCTTTACCGTTGGCATAGATTTTGCCTTATCCTCCATTTTCTTTAACACCTCTTCTGCCTTAACTCCAAATAACACATCCTGCTGTAAAGGTGCATCCAATAATTTTAATTTAACATGATCTGGTAAAGTATGTTCTTTTAACCAAGCATGCCTTCTAATGACAGAGCCTGTAACTGCTGCTCTACAGGAGGCCTCTAAAGAATCAAAACCACATTGCACAGTATGCTTTCCCACTTGTTCAGCTGCAAGTAATAAATCCTGCATTTCTTTAAAATTAGAAGGATCTGAATCTGGAAGCATTTTTTGTTTTAACTGAGACATCAAAAATTGCTGATATTTTAGCATGTGAAACTGGCAATTTAAAGCTCTCGTTGCTAGGGTTGCAGATGTATATACTTTCTTTCCCCATCTGTCCAGTGCTCTGGAATCTCTGTCAGAAGGGACTGGATTTTTTGCTGATGAGGCCTTAATCCCTTTGGGTCCCTGAGAAATAGTTTCAGGGTCAGCAACAGGGCTTTTATAGAAAAATTTGCGTGAGTCAGGGACTCTGTAGTATCTGTCAGGTTTAACTGGGGCTGGAGGTAAGGAGTCAGGATTTAAGCTGGATTCAGTAAACACATCATCCACAATGTCTAACACTGGCAGAATAGCAAGGGTCTATGTTGAGGTAATAAAAGGAAGTCTCTGAGCCTTTTCTTGGATTCAGAGTAATCCTGGCCTTCCCAATGGAAATGCTCCCTCATGGTAAGTAAGGTTTCCCCAAAGGAGTAGTTCTCAGATGGAGAGGCTGATGGAATTGATTCCTCAGCATCAGAGTCCTCATAAGGGGGTAAAGAATATCCTAGGTCTGAGGATGAATCTGAAGAAATGGACACCTGGTCGGATGAGTCATAGTCTGCATCCTGTCTGGGCCCTTTATCAGGAGGGGGATGGGACCCCCTGATCAGAGTGATTAGGTCTTCGGCCATTTTGAGCATTTGCTTCTTAGGCATGGAGGCCTGTCCTAGAGAATGCTGTATTTGTTTCTTTGTTTTTAAAGGAGGCTTAGACTTAAGCAGGGGGTTTAATGGTTAACTGTGTAGGTCTGAAAACACCCTCTGAAGCTTCGGGTTGCTACTCCGGATCCCTCTGAAGGGTTAGCCCCGGTAGGCTGAAAAACTTGTGCGTCCGAAGGCCCAGCCATCTCCACGTGGGAGTCGGAGGCGGCCTGTGGTTCTGCAGAAGCGGTCTTCAGGGGCTGCGAAGGTGTCTCGCTGAAAACCGGGGAACCGGCGACCGGCCTAGAAGAGGCTTCGTCGTCAGGTTTGGGCCTCGGATGCCTGTCCTTGTCTTTGCGCTTTTTATGTATTCCGGTCGTCGGAAGTTCCGACGGCATGGTGTAATTAAATTTTCTGCCAAAATAATGTCGGGCAAAATCAAACTGATGTTTAATAGTGCGCTTGTTAAACATAGCACAAAACCGAGAAACATTGATGTCGTGGTCTGGGCCTAGGCATGGGATACAATAGGAATGGAAATCCTTATGAGGTATTTGCTTCCCACAAGAAATACAGTTATTAACTTTTACTGACATCGGTCTGAGGCAAGAAAAAGTTTCCCCAACGGGGTACTTAGCTTTGTAGAAGACTTCGGTTCTGGATTCGGAATGAAAATCTCAGGAGTCTGCCGACTGGCACTTGCGAACTGCTTTTGTTTCGGGCACCGTGCGGCAAGAAAGACTGAAGAAAATGGCATCGGCTGCATCTTGTATACCCCTGCCGCACTGACGTCAGGGAGGAGGTGACAGCAACCGACGCTGGACCAAGACTTTGGCACTCAGGCCGACTGGGGAACCGCCTGACGGCAGGATAACCCAAGTGCAATGACTGCAGCAGTGTAACACGACGAACATCTGAAAGTGTTGTGAGCCTGCTCTGAAGCGCAGGAATTTTCTGCACGATTCCCTGATGGGGATGTGAAGGTAGGCATCTTTTAGGTCTAGGGTCACTAGCCAGGCATTTTTTGTTAGCATAGGCAGCAGATGCTGCAAAGCTAGCATTTTGAATTTGGGGACCACCAGGGAGGTGTTCAGAATGGATAGATCTAGGATGGGGGGGCCAAGTGCCCTCTGTTCTGGGAACAAGGAATAGTCTGGAATAAAAGCCTTTGCCTGTTTGATCTGAGGGGACAGGTTCTACTGCCCCCTGGGATATGAGAGTTTCGACCTGTTTCAGTGCCTCTGCCCACTGATTTGGAGGCAAGTCTGGGTACCCTCTTGGAATTGGGAGTTCGCTGAAAGAGAATTTGTATCCCTGAGAAATGATCTTTAAGACCCATCGGTCCTTTGTTACAGAAAACCAATTGTCTTTGGAGAGGGAGAGCTTTCCTCCTAGTTTTTGATGAGAGAAGGGAGAGGGGGGGGGGTCATTGTGAGTGTTTGCCATAGAAGGTTGGCTTAGATCTCCCTGCCTTAGCAACGGAAGTGGTCCATTGTTTGCTTCTCTGCTGGACCTAGGATAAAGGCCTGGATGGTCTGTCCCTGCGGGGCTTACCTTGGGCTGGTCTGCTAGGTGCTGGGAAGGCCCAGTAATTAGAGGGAAAGTTCTCGGTGAATCTGGGAGGTTTAACTTGAAAGAAACATTTTACTGCTTGCATAGATTTCGCTTTGTCTTCCATCCTTTTAAGCACCTGTTCTGCTTTTTCCGCAAACAAGTGCTCTTTATCTAGGGGTGCACCAATAAGTTTAGACTTGACATGATCAGGGAGAGGTTGTTCCTTCAGCCATGCATGTCTCCTAATAACAGATCCTGTCACTGATGCCCTGCTAGAGGCTTCTAGGGCATCATATCCACACTGTAATGAGTGTTTGGTCACTTGACAAGCTGAGTGCAGTAAATCTGCTAACTCTTGAATTGGCACGGTAAGGAAAGGTATCAATCTTCTGTTTTAACTGTTCCAAAGTGTGTTGTTGATATTTTAACATATGGAACTGACAACTGAGTGCTGTAACAGCTAAGGTTGCAGAGGTGTATACTTTTTTACCCCATCTGTCCAGAGATCTGGAGTCCTTGTCTTTGGAAGAGGATTCTTGGCAGAACTAGTCTTAGCTCCTTTAGGTCCTTGTGTAATGACCTCTGGGTCTGCAGCAGGATTTCTGTACAGGTATTTGTGAGAATCCGGCACTCTATAGTACCTGTCAGGTTTACTGGGAGCAGGAGGGAGGGCGTCAGGGGCTAAGCTGGATTCATGGAAAACATCATCCATCACTTCTAAAATAGGGGGGATGGCCAGGGGTCTGTGCTGGGGCAGGTCCAGAAAGTTTCCAAGTCTTATCTTAGACTGTGGGAAGTCCTGAGATTCCCAATGGAAATGTTCCCTGAGGTAGTGAAGCGTTTCCCCAAAGGAAAGGTCCTCTGGAGGGGAGTCAGAAGGGAGAGATTCCTCTGCATCTGAATCCTCATAAGCAGTTAAGGGATGCTGTTCCTCTTCAATAACTGAACAGTCAGATTCCTCAGAATCCTGTTCTGTCAATTTCTGGGGAAGGGTGCCTTTTCCTTTTAGAAGTAGTGGCCTGACTACCCCGGATAAGGGAAATGAGATCCTCCGCCATTTTAAGCATTTGTGCTTGGGGTGGTGGAGCAGTACCAAGATGGTGGCTAGAAGCAGATTTCCTAGGAGTGGCCTGGCTTCTAGGTCTGAGAGAAACGGTAGTCGGATGTGAAGACATTGTTTTTCTGTCTAGATTCGGTAGTGTGAAAGGCCTCCTTGGAAGCCGGTGCCTGCGTCGCGGCTCCAGACCCATCCGAGGCAGAGACGGCCAAATGCTCTGAAGACTAAGAAGAGTTCTGCTGCATACTGGACTCCAAAAGGGTCTCGGGGGCTGCAAAAGCGCCTCACTGAATTCCAGAGAACTGACGACCTGCTTGACAGTAGCGTCACTGGAAGACTTAGCCTTGTGTGGTCTGTCTCTGTCTATCTCTACGTTTTTTTCGGAATGTCCACACATTGTTAGCTGACTGACGTCATATTGGAATGTGAAGACGGAACATGAAAAAAACTGTCTACAAAAACAGCTCTACAGTGAATGTGTCTCGTATTAAAGAGGGCACAGAACTGGCAATGGGGGACATTGAGGTCTGGGCCTAAACAAGTGACGCAGTAAGAATGGAAGTCTCGGTGTGGGATCTGCTTTCCACAGGAAAGACAATTGTTAACTTTTTCAGATATCTGTTAGTGCAAGAAAAAAGGATCCCCAACGGGGTACTTACCTTTAGACGTTTTCAGCGGAAATTCAACTTCTGGTACCAACGGACTGGCACTTGTGTCAACTGCTTCTGCTAAGGGCTCCATGGCAAGAAAGACTGATGCAATGATGTTGGCTGCCTTGCTTTATACACTGACGACCTGCCATCAGACTACAGGCGACTGCAGCTGACGCAAAAAAAAAAAAAAAACATCGACTCTGGTATTCGGGCTGGCCGAGGGCTACCACAGCAGGGATAACCCACAGGCGATGACTGCAACAGTGAAAAACAAAGAACATCTGGCAGAAGCTTCAGCTGCATCATAGTTGCACCTAATGGAATGCCTACTGACCTGAGAAGGCAGGGAAATAAGGTTAGATAATTCTGCCTTGGCAGGAGAGTCTGGAATCTCATTCATAAATTTAGTGGCTTGTCCTAAAAGGGCTAGGGCATATTTAGACATATGGGTTTGATATTTTACTGTCCTGAATGCCAAGGTAGCTGAGGTATAAACCTTTTTACCAAGGTGCTCCATGGCCTTTCTGTCTATCTGTGAGGAGAACTGAGATGGATGAAAGCAGCACTGAGGCCTTATCAGCAGAAACTGATATACTGCCAGGGTTCACTGCAAAGCACTTAAGGAATTTGGCCCCCTCGGGGACCTTGTAAAATCTGTCAGGCCTTCAAGGTGCAGGGGGCTGACAGTCAGGATCAACATATGTTGCATTAAATGGATCCAGAAAAGATGGCAAGATTGGAGGTATAGCTGAAGGAGCAGGGATGTCCACCTGATGGAGTTCATAGCATCTTTTCTGAACTCCTGTCATCTCAGAGGAGTCCCATTTGAAATGGTCTCCCCAAAGGTGAGATCCTCACCTGGAGAATCAGTTTCTGAAGAATCATCCTCTGGGGAGGCAAAACCAAGGGGAGGATGGTAACTGGGAGTCCCCTCTGAAAAAGAAGAAGAATCAGAGGAGTCCTCCGGTTCAGCTTGAGAAGTACCCAAGGTCTGAAGCAGCCTAGGGCTTGTCACAGAAGTAGCCACTGGGGAGGATGAGGGTGTAGCAGGCCTCAGAGCCATAAAAGCATTGAAAAGGCTGTAGGAAAAGACCTGCCAGTCTGGCTGGCTCTCTGCAGAAAAAGAGAAACATGCTGTGTTTTCTGTTTTCTTTTAAGGGAAGGCCTAGTGGGCGTCGGAGCCAAGGTACACTTATGTTCAGGAAACCTGTGTAGTAGTGGAGGGATCCAATTGGGCAGCTGATACAAGCCAAGGTTCTCCCTCGATGTCTGTTACAGAAGTCTGTGTTACCTACGAGGGCATGCTTTCCGCTCTGGGTTCTGCAGCTTCCCCAACAGTACCCACTGTACCCATATCAGTGGCGACTGATTGTTCCTCCTGGCTAATGTTGGCCACAGGA
Organism: Protopterus annectens; assembly: GCF_019279795.1. NCBI lineage: Eukaryota > Metazoa > Chordata > Ceratodontiformes > Protopteridae > Protopterus > Protopterus annectens. The sequence goes on from NC_056740.1 coordinate 213,522,775, forward strand.
GGGACATCAGGTGGAGGAGGGTGCAGCAACAGACTCAGGCCTAGCAACTTTGGCCTTTTTCTTTGGTGGCTCGACAGGCAGCCCCTCAAGTCGCTGATTTTCCAAGTAAATATTCAACGCATGCAGACAGAGGCGCAAAGTTTGGAACGAAGGCCTGCCAGATGGAGCAAGACTTATGGTCATGCATAGGTCCTAAACAAAAAAAGACAAATCTCGTGGGAGACTTTATGGGGGAATCTGACGACCGCACCTGCACTTTCCCTTCCAGGATGACATGAACCTATACAAACATGCAGTGACTCAAAAAGTACAGTTGTGTACCTACCATAAATGTAGATGTTCAAGTGTATTCACTGTTGCAGTCATTACAATTGGGTTATCCTGCTGGCAGGCTACCTGCAGTCGGCCCGAGTTCCAAAGTCTAGGTCCGGTGTCGGTTGCTGTCGCCTTCTCCCTGACGTCAGTGCGACAGGGGTATAAAAGATGCAGCCAATGCCATTTTCTTCAGTTTTTCTTGCCCCAGATGGCAGGTGCCCCTAAAAGGGTAGGCTACATTATGCCAATAAGCATGCATACACAAAAAAAACTTTTCCTTCATCTACACGCAAATACACCACATAGGTTGTATAGAATAGAGAAGTACAGATAAGTCTCAGCAAGGAAAAAGGGGGATGGTGGGAGGGTAATCTGGACTGCAACAGTGAATACACTCGAACATCTACATTTATGGTAGGTACACAACTGTACTATGTTCGTGTTTCACTGTTGCAGTCATTACAATTGGGTTGAATCCCAAAGCTAAGGTTGGGAGGCTGGCTAAATAGGATAAGGATAGGCTATCAGGCCCTGCAGAACTGCAGTGGCAAAGCCTGCCCTGGATTTAGAGTAGAGAGGTAAGTGATAGTGCTTTGTAAATGTATGCACAGAACTCCAAGTTGCAGCCTCTAAGATGTCTTTGGTTGGTACTCCTCTGAGGAAGGCTGCTGAAGTGGCTGCTGGTCTGGTTGAATGTGGCCTAATGCCCTTAGGCACTGATTTGCCATGCTGTGAATAGCAGAAATAAATGCAGTGGCCTATCCACTTTGAAATAGTCTGTTTAGGGATGGGCTTTCCTTGTGATCCTGTAGCATATGCCACTAGAAGTTGTTCAGTCTTTCTGAAAGCTTTGGTTCTGTCCAAGTAGAAGCGTAGCTGCCTGTGAATGTCCAAAGAATGCAGAAGTCTCTCACCCTTATTTTGTGGGTTTGGGTAAAAGTTAGGCAAATGAATTGTTTGGTTAAGGGCCACACTGGACACTACCTTAAACATAAATGTAGGGTTTGTCCTTAGAGAAACCCTGTCAGGATGGAAAATGATAAAAGGTTCCACAGCCATGAGTGCCTGTAACTCTGAGACTCATCTAGCGGAGGTTATTGCTAGGAGCAGAGTTGTTTTCCAGGATAATAATTTTATATCAGCTGCAGAGGCTGGCTCAAACGGAGGCAGTGTGAGTTTTTCCAAGACATAGTTGAGGTCCCAAGCAGGTATTGGTGCTCTCCTTGGGGGTCTTATGTTTTTGGCCCCTCTGAGGTACTACCTTAGCAATGGATGAAAAAAAATAGGTGGTTCTGTATTGTAATGAGCTGAAATGGCAGAGGCATGAATTTTAATTGATGAAAAGGAAAGGCCTTTATCCAGCATCTCAGTTAAGTATTGCAAAATCTGAGGAATATTTGGAACAGTCGTGTCAATACCTAGTGCCTGGTTCCAAGCACAGAATCGCTTCCATTTTTCTGCACAAGATTTTCTGGTGCTAGGCCTCCTGGCCTCCAAAAATAACATCCATCACTGCTTTAGAAAGAGGAGTGTCTTGAATGGCTACATTATCCGCCATGCTGCCAGGTTTAAGGTCCTGAGTTGGCTGTGCAGTATCGGACTGTCTTGTTGGGTCAATAAGTGAGGAATTTGAGGTAATGTCCAAGCTGGGCAATGAGATAAGCTCTTTAGGACTGGGTACCAGTGCTGGCAGGGCCAGTCTGGGGCAATCAGTATCATTCTCTTGACTGACCTTGAGGAGTACCTTGGGGAGGAGAGGCAGAGGAGGAAAGGCATATACTGTTAGGTTTTTCCAGCTGAAAGATAGAGCATCCACTTCCCATGCTTGCTTGTGATAAGTCCTAGTGCAGAATTTCTGTAGTTGGCAGTTGTGAGGGGAGGCAAATAGGTCTATGTCTGGGCATCCCCAGTTCCTCGTTATCATGCTGAAGACTTGTGGATCCAATTTCCAATCGTGGGGATCCATTAGGTTTCTGCTTAGTTCTTCTGCCAGAGTATTTATCCTTCCTGGCAGGAATTGTGCTTGCAGATGTACTTGGTAAGTCAGTGCTGTGTCCCACAAGTTCATGGCTAGTCTGCAGAGGGAGCAGGAATGCATGCCCCACTGCTTGTTTATGTACCACATGACTATAGTATTGTCCGTCTTTATCAGTAGTTGTCCTGGATGAAGTTGATGCTTGAAGGCTGTCAGGGCATTCTCAACAGCAAGCATCTCTTTTTGATTGATATGTAGAAGCATTTGACTTGCGGACCATGTGCCCTGAATACATCTTCCTGCCACATGGGCCCCCCAGGCATAATCTGATGCATCTGTTGTCAATGTCTGCCTGGCTATGGGTAAGGTGAATGGCTGTCCCGTGTTGAGGTAACAGGCTTTTGCCCACCATCGAAACTCCTGTTGCAGGCAGGGAATGAGGGTAATTATTGTTTCCAGGCAGTGGCAATGTTGAGTCCAAACACTTTTCAGATACCATTGAAGTTTCTTCATATGCAGTCTTGCATATGGAATTAGCAGTATATGCAGGATGCCATGAAGCCCAAAGCCTGCAGAATTTTTCTTGCAGATAACTGGGTCTTTGTTGCCAACATTTTGAAATAAGTAGTCAGTTGTCTGTGTTTGTCTGGCGTGAGATAAGCCATCTGGGCAGTTGTATTTAAGCTTGCACCCAGGAATATGATCTCTTGAGAGGGTACGAGCTTTGATTTCTTTTCGTTTACTGTGTACCCTAGACCTGTTAGTAATCTTTTTACAAACGCCAGATGCTGTAGTAGGATGTCCTTGTTCTCTGCTTGAATAAGGCAGTCGTCCAAGTAAGGATATATTTGTATTCCTCTTTGTTTGCAAAATGAAATTACTGGTGCCAGGCATTTTGTGAAGACCCTGGGCGCAGTAGATAAGCCAAAGGACAGTGCAGAGAATTGGTAGTGCATTGAGCCAGCTATAAATCTGAGGTATCTTCTGCATGATTGTCTGATTGGGACATGCAGGTATACCTCTTTTAGGTCTAAAGTCACAAGCCAAACCTTCTTGCCCAGCATGGGCAGAAGACGCTGCAGAGTTAACATTTTGAATTTTGGAATATCCAGGAATGTGTTTAAGACAGACAGTTCCAGTACTGGTCTCCTGGCTTTGTCCTTTCTGGGTACCAAGAATAGCCTTGAGTAAAATCCTTGTCCCTGCTCTTGCTGTGATACTTGCTGAATGGCTCTCATGTCCATGAGGGATGAAACTTGTTTTTGTGCCTCTGCCCATTGATTGTGTGGCAGGTCTGGCATATAGTTTGGCCTTGGCAGGGTGTGAAAGTGGAACCTGTAGCCTTGAGACACGATATTAAGACCCATTTGTCCTGGGTGATCATGTGCCAATTTTGTGAAAAAAGTGCTAGTTTTCCCCCCAAAAGAGCTGCCAGAAGTTAAGTGCTTGGTGCTGGCAGGGGGAAGTCATTGAGACTGTTTCTTGTATGGCTGTGATTTTTCCTCTTCGCTTTTGGAGGTAGAAGCACCCCATTGTTTAGGCCTGTATGAGCCTTGGGGCTGTGATCTGCCTCTGGGGCGTTTGTATCTGCCTCTTTGTGGCCTATCTGACACTGGAAAGGACCAATTCTTTGTAGGCCAGTTCCTGCTAAATCTGGGAGGCTGTACCTGTAAGAAATCCTTCACTGTTTGCATAGATTTAGCTTTGTCCTCCATTTTCTTCAACACCTCTTCTGCTTTAACACCAAACAAGGTATCATGTTGTAATGGAACATCTAATAGCTTTGCTTTAACATGATCGGGCAGATTCTGTTCTTTTAACCAAGCATGCCTCCTAATGACAGAACCTGTAACTGCAGCCTGCAGGAGGCCTCTAGAGAATCAAAACCACATTGCAAAGTATGCTTTCCCACTTGTTCAGCTGCATGCAATAAATCCTGCATTTCTTTGTTTTCTGCACATTCAGAATTTAACATCATTTTCTGTTTAAGCAATGCCATGACATGTTGCTGATATTTGAGCATATGAAACTGACAATTTAAAGCTCTTACAACCAAGGTAGCAGATGTGGAAACCTTTTTCCCCCATCTGTCCAGGGCCCTTGAATCCCTATCAGAGGGGATAGGGTTTTTTGCAGTGGAAGCCTTGACTCCCTTGGGACCCTGAGAAATAGTTTCTGGGTCAGCAGCAGGGTTTTTGTAAAGAAATTTATGTGAGTCAGGAACCCTGTAATACCGGTCAAGCTTAACAGGAGCTGGAAGTAAAGAGTCAGGGGTAAGACTAGACTCCGAAAACACAATCTACAATGCCTAACACAGGTGGGATGGCTAGTGGCTTGTGTTGAGGTAGTAAAAATCTTGGCTCTCCCAGTGGAAATGCTCCCTCATGGTATGTAAGGTTTCCCCAAAAGAATAGTCCTCAGGAGGAGAAGCTAAAGGTATAGATTCTTCAGCATCAGAATCTTCATAGGGAGGAAGAGAATATTCCTGATCAGAAGAGGAATCAGAAGAAATGGAAGCCTGATCTGAAGATTCATAGTCAGTCAGTCTCTTGCCTAGGCCTCTTATGAGAGAGATGGGAACCCCTGATCAAGGTAATCAAATCTTCGGCCATTTTGAGCATCTGTTTTTTGGGCATAGAGGCCTGACCACGTGGCTCTTGAGTTTGTTTCTTTGCTTTGGAAGGTACTTTAGTCTTTGCCTTTGAAGCTGAAGTAGGTTTGATGTAAAGATGTTTAGGTCTGAATACACCCTCAGAAGCCGGTGCCTGCTCAGCAGCTCCGGACCCATCAGAAGGGATAATATCCAAGGTTCCAATACCTTGAGTTTCCAGCGGCATGGCCGACTCCACGTGGGAGTCTGTAGTGGCCTGCGACTCTAAGCGACTGGCTTAGGAGAAGCTTCATCAGTTTTGGGCCTCAGTTGTCTTTCCTTTTCTTTGCGTTTTTTGTTAACTCCGGTAGTCGGATGACTATCAGACGACATTTCTGGATAATTAAACCGGCGTCCAAAATAGTTTAAAGCAAAATCATACCGACGCTTAATAGTGCGTTGGTTAAAACTAGCACAGAACCGAAAACCAGAAATGTTGTGATCAGGGCCTAGGCAAGAAATACAGTTGTTGTGTCTTTCGGCTTTTCCCGGTTAGGGGTCGCCACAGCGGAAGTCCGGTCCGCTAATGATTGGCAGTAGATTTTTACATGCCGAGTTGCCAGCCCTGATGCACAACCTTCAACAAAGGTACGCCCATTCACGCACGTCTCCACACAGAAGACGCTCTAGCTGAGAATCGAACAGGACGTTTTACTGTGAGGCGACACTACCGCAGCACCACCACCGCAGTAGGCAGGGAATACAGTAAGACTGAAAATCCTTATGAGGTATTTGCTTCCCACAAGAAATACAATTATTAACTTTTTCTGACATCGGTCTGGAGCAAGAAAAAAGTTTCCCCAACGGGGTACTTAGCTTTATTGAAGACTTCGGATCTGAAACTCGAACACGAAAATCTCGGGAGTCGGCCGACCGGCACTTGCCAACTGCTTCTGCTTTGGGCACCACGCGGCAAGAAAGACTGAAGAAAATGGCATTGGCTGCTTCTTTTATACCCCTGGCGACCTGATGTCAGGGAAGGGGTGACAGCAATCGACGCAGGACCCAAGACTTTGGAATTCAGGCCGGCTGAGGGCAACCTGCCAGCAGGATTAACCCCAAATTTAATGACTGCAACAGTGAAACATGAAGAACATCTCATTAGACACAGCACCAGCCAAAGTTTCAGAGAGCTCAGAAATTAAATCTCTTTGAAGCCTGGTAAAGTGTGCCATATAATTCAGGGACCTGATTGCAAAGGTCGCTGATGCAAAAGTACACTTCCCTACTCTGTCCAGAGCCCGGGACTCTTTGTTGGGCGGATGGACAGTCTAGCTTTCTTCTTTCGCCAAGTCCTTTTCAGTTGCGGCTGCCACCACCAAAGCATCTACAGGAAGACCTTTGGACCAATGGGGGTCAGTAGCAGGAGGGGACAAAATTTTATCTGGCCTCCGGGGAATAGCCTCAGTGGTGTCAGGAACCTTCCACGCACGCTGCACGATGAGCCGAACCAGTTCGTCAGCAGGTGGAGTGACCCAGGAGGTAGGGGGCCAGGCACGAAAGGCCTGCAGTAACAGACTCTTCAGAGGTCGGGTTCGAGGGCTGCCAGTCACCTCTCTGTTTAAGAATTTCAAGAAGATCACCAAAGGATACATCAGAGGGTGAGCAAGGGGACCCTTCCGCATCATCAAAGTCTGCGTCTTCAGTAAGGGACTCCTCTGTGGAGTCCATGTGCTTCCTCTTGCATGAGCTCTTTTGATGAACTTCCTCAGAGGGAGAAGCTGGGGAAGACAGCGCAAAAGGGGTCTCCTGTAGGAGTATATTATGTGGCCCTTGTGCCCGGTGTCCGCTAGGAGTGACTTGTGTACATTGCGGTCCAGAGGAGGGCAGGGAGAGCGATAGCACAGGATCGCCAACCGACACCAGAGCCTTCTCCATTAGCTGGAAGACCAGTCCACCTGAAGAGGGGTGAGTGCCCAGGGCAGGGGTCACCCCTCTCCTAAGTGGATCAGCCTGCTGACTCGGAGTCCCTGGATGGCTGTAAAACACCAAATTACGTATGCCACAGCTGACATCCTGGGTCGTAGTAAAACTCTCCTGCCACAAAGGCAACTGCGGCTCCTTAGTGAGGTCCATAAAGGGAACTGTAGAGGGGGAAGACTGTGCTATATCAAGGGGCTTCAAAGGCAATGAAGGAGGAGAATAAGTAGGGGTCTTTGGTAAAGGGTGATCACCTCCAGAGGAAGGATAGGTCCTGGGGGGGTGGACTACCTCTGGCCAAAAGCACTTGATCCACAGGACGCAAGACGTCGTGTTCAGAGATGCTTCTAGTGGATTTCATGGACATGGCTGAGGGGAAATCAGGTCTATCCAAAGATGGGGCAAGCTCAGTGCCCACTTCGGAGGTCTGCACTGAAAACAACGGGGCTGTAAAGGACTGAACTACAGGTGTCTGCACCAAGGAAATCACCACCAGTTCCGAAGTCATGGTCTGCATCGACGATAAGGTCGGTACCAAAGTGGTCGTCAGCGCTAAGGCTGGAACCGAAAAAATCAGTGCCGATAACTGAATGGTCAGTCATGAGAGGGTAGTTGGTGTTGGGTAAGTTGTCAGAGCCGAACAGGCAATGGACGTCGAAAAAACCATTGACGTCATGACAGTCTGCATCAACTGGGCAGTTGGTGCCGGTAAAGAGGTCTGAACCGAGGAGCCCCTTGGTACCGATACGGGAAAGGGCACGCTAGTCGGTGCCGAAGTCACAGATGGCTCCAATGGCCTTGGAGCCGAAGGTCTAGGTACTGAAAGTGCTGGAGCCGAAGAAGTCGAATCCGAACTGGAAAGCTTAGCTTTCTTGGGTCTCAGTTCCTGGGGGTCGCCAGCTAAAGACGAAGGAAGAAACTTGGCCTTTATATGTTCATCACTCTTGTTCTTATGGGATCTTGGAGGGGTTTAAGCCTCCGACCCAGAAATAGCCTCTGAAAAAGGAGATTTAAGTAGCCCCTTTAATATTAATTTATTTTTTTCTCTCAATCAATGTCGTGTTAGAGAAATTCGTACAAATCCCGCAGGGCGGGTCAACTGTTAAATGAGGCACACCCAAGCAATAGACACACAGGGAATGTGCATCTGAAGTAGGTAATTTATGGCCACAATCTAAACATCTTTTAAATCCCAGACTACCTTTTTTATCTGCCATGATAGAAAGAAGGAAACCCAGAAAAAATACCAGCAATGGTACAAGAATTACCTGAAGGTAAGAAGGAAAGGAGGTTTACCAACAATGGTAAAAAAAGAAATTACTTTGCAGTAAAGAGGAGGAAAGGAACAGAAAGGATTCAAGAAAGGATCGTCGCTAAATGCGATAAGGTTAAGAGAAAACTATCTAATAACTTTTCCGTGAGAAAAGGCTGTTTTAGAATTTAGTATGGAGAAAAAAAATTTACTTAGCTCAAGAGAAGTAGCTTGATACGACGGAATGGCGATGTGGCAAACGAAATCTGGGGTAACAGGGAGAGGGGAATTCTGGGTAAGAGTTTTAGCTCGAGAGTTTGTAGCTGACGTGAGCTTGGAAGATGGCCGGCTCGGTTCTGAGGTCAGAACAGATACCCACACGTAAGGAATGAATAAGGATTAACAATATCAGATCTAAAGGTACAAAACACATTTTCATGGCTTTTATCTTACTATCCCTATCCATAAAAAAGAGATTCCATATTTTACGTTTTTGTATTATTTTGTTTAGTCTCATCCCACATATCCTTAACTGCAACAGAAGTCTTTTTATTCATACTCAAAGACTTAATCTTACCATGCCCCCATAAATATTGGTATTGCTGCACCAAGTCACGAGTGGGTATATAATTTAAGGCTTTAGCCTTTGTTTTATCTTCCTTAATTTTATATCACAAAATGACTTGAAACTGCCTCAAAATGTTCCAAAACACTGAAATCTCCTTTTCTGAATTTAACAAATATAAACTAACATCTGCAAATAAAACCAGCTTTTCTTCATTACCATACCAATTATATTGCTGAATTTTGGAGTCACTTATTTTCTTTGGCAAAGACTTTTAAAGGAAATAATAAAAGGGAAAGAGCAACACTGCCTGTTTCCTTTGTTTAAACAAACCTTACCAGAGAGGAAGCCTCTCACACCAATTCTTGCCACCAATCTGTCATATAGTCTCCTAATTAATCTCATCAATATAGCAGGGAACATAAATGCTTCCATTACCCTACTCAAAATCCCAACTTACTCTGATAAATGCTCTCTCTGCAAAGACCTGCTCTGGTAGATTTGTTAGTCGAATCTAGAACAGAACCTGATGTTAAAATCGGGATAAGCAGTAATGCATATAAAATATTACACAATAACTATAACAATTTTATTAGAGGAGATTAGAAAATACTGGGGAGTGATACTTTAAAAGCAATTTACAAAGGAACAATGGTAGGAGTAAAGATTGGGTAGTGATACTGAAAAAACAATTTACAAGGGAACAATGGGAAAACATATGTATGGCTTCCACGTATACAAAGTTCAGAAGGTTTAGGATTTTTGCTTGAAGTATTTACATACATTTTTATACCCCAAGCAGAGTTAAAATAATTTTTACTTCGGTAGACAGCAAATGCTGGAGGTATGATGGGGAAGAAAGAGGTAACTGGGAACAAGTTTTTAGGAGTGTAATAAGTTGGAAGATATTAAAAATCCCCTAAAGAGTAATAAATATTGGTGGGACACTGGATCTGAACTGTCTAGACACAGTAATGCCTTACTAAATTTAATTTTATTGGCCGCCAAAAAACAATTACTAGAAATGGAAATCAAAGTGTAAACCAACTGTATTTGAAGTACTGAATACTGTAAAAGGAATAAAAGAACTAGAAGAGGGATCTTTAGAAAAAGTGGAGGAACAAATTATAAATACGTGGAATTTATGGGAACAATACACACAATGTTCAAGATGAAGAGTGAGGTATAAGGGAAGGCATGAATTGAGCAATTTAAGTAATGCTGGACTGAAAGACAGCTGTTGTAAAGAAAACCATGTATAAAGTGCATAAATGGAAAAAAAATACAGGTTTGTTCTGTCTTAAGTGACAATTTAATAAAGGTGTTTAAAAATTCTAGTGTTATCCTTTATTAAAAAAAAAAAAAAAAAAAAAAGATGCTGCTCCTAAAACAGACTGACTGATTCTTGTCACTGGCAGATGACAAACAGGAGGAAGTAAAAGAAAATGAAGACGGTGAGAAAGAATAGCTGTGTAAAATCTTACCATAACATAGGTTATAAATATTGCAAGATGAGAATAGAAGGACATAATGCGTTTCAGATGTGAACATTTTTGCAAGAAGCATAGGGTTATAATCTTGTTCTCTTCTTCTCATGAGTGTGATAAACTACAAACAACCTCAACCAATAGCCAGCTGATTAAATAATGTCAACAAGGCCATGTCAGGCAGGATTCAGTGGGAAAATTAATTAAATGGGAGATAAGAATAAAATTATTTACTTTTTTCCTTAAAGAAAAAAGTGCATTGACAATACCTAAATTTTAGACTTAAGTATAAACAATGGAAGGAAATAACTGAACAGCACATGAAGGCCTACTCCCTTTTACTACACCCTTAATAACAAGTCATTAACACAGAAGATGGTTCAACTCCAGCAGCAGGAACAGTAATGAGAAATTACTAGAGCTCTTATAATAGGTACACAAAACAGAATATTAATAATGCAATAACCCACAAGTAAAAAAGATTCAAGGTTAAACTAGAGAACTACAACACAGCTACACAATGTATTAAACTGGACGACAGACTAACAAAATAACGATACAGCTAAGAAAATAACTTACTTTGTCTGCAGGAACACCAGACAGTTTAGAGAGAGCCGTACAAAGGTCATTCACTGCACCCATCTTTGGAACAATGACTCTATACTGAAAAAGTATAGGCACAATTAGGCTGAAGGTGAAGACAACGGCAATGAACGTTAGACAGTAAAATGTAATATGCATACTTTAAACTCAGAAAGTACAGTTTTATGAAGAACAGTCCTATGGCAGACAAGTAATTTGTGCAGAAATCTGTAATAACACGCTTTCAGCAAAACTGAAGTATTAAGACTAATCAGTTTTCAAAGCATAACACTGCATCAAGGCTATTATACAAGAATGTTGGCAACCACTTAGCTGTTCTTTCTTGCAAAAAACGTTCACACTTAGAATGCATACAGTATTTCACAAATTAACATTGTAAGAAAAAAGGTATGTACTTATCGTAACGTTCCATGTTTGTTGCCCATCTTGCCTTCATTCTTACTGGTTGGGTTCGGAAAGTACAGTTGTATACACTTACCATAAATGTAGATGATCCAGTGTATTCACTGTTGCAGTCATTACATTTGGGTAATCTGCTGGCAGGTTGCCCTCAGTCAGCCTGATTTCGGTTGCTGTCACTTCCTCCATGTCAGGTTGTCAGGGGTACAAAACATGCAGCTGACACCATTACATCAGTTTTTCTTGCCCCAGATGTCAGGTGCCCCCCACAATGGGGAGCAAAATATATATAAATATATAATTAAAACCACAAAAAAAAAATACATCCAAACAAAAGCAAATACACCAAAAAGGCTTTTAAGCACAGTAAAAGAAAGTAGAGGTATAGTAAGAGAAAAACGGGGCTGGAGGGTGGGTAACCAAGACTGCAACAGTGAATACACTCGAACATCTACATTTATGGTAAGTGTACACAACTGTACTATGCTCTTCGTGTTTCACTGTTGCAGTCATTACATTTGGGTAGAATCCCAAAGCTATGGTTTGAAGGATGGGTTTATACAGCATTAGCAGCAGCTATAAGGCCCTGCAGGACAGCAGTAGCAAAGCCAGCTCTGGATTTAGAGAAGAGAGGTAAATGGTAATGTTTGGTGAACGTATGAACTGAGCTCCAGGTAACAGCTTCTAGAATGTCTCTGCTTGGAACCCCTAAGTAGATGCAGCCCTGGTGGAATGAGACCTGAACCCCTTGGGGATAGGTTTACCATAGTGCATATAGCAGAAACAAACACAATGGCTTATCCATTTGGAAACAGTCTGCTTCGAAATAGCCTTTCCCTCTGCCCCTGCAGCAAATGCAACCAGTAGTAGTTCAGATTTCCTTAGAGATTTTGTCCTGTTTAAGTAGGATCTAAGTTGTCTGTGTACATCCAATGAATGCAAAATCTGCTCACCCTTGTTCTGTGGGTTGGGGAAGAAAGTTGGCAGATGAATGGTCTGATTAAGAGCCACACTGGATACCACCTTAGGCATGAAAGATGAATTGGTCCGGAGAGCCACCCTGTCCGGATAAAAAATAATGAAAGCCTCCACTGCCATAAGAGCCTGTAATTCTGAAATCCTTCTAGCTGAAGTGACTGCTAAAAGGAAAGCTGTTTTCCAGGAGAGAAACTTTAGGTCTGCAGTAGCAGCTGGCTCAAAATAAGGGAGAGTGAGTTTTTCCAAAACAAAATTGAAGTCCCATGCAGGAGTTGCTGCTCTCCTCGGAGGTCTTAAATTTTTGGCCCCTCTGAGATACTGCTTTAGTAGAGGATGAGAGAAGAGGGGAGGTTCTGTGTTGTAATGATCTGAAATGGCAGAGGCATGGATAGGCCCTTGTGAAGCATCTCAGTTAACTATTGCAGAATCTGAGGAATATTGGGCATTGCTGTGCTTATTCCTTGTGATTGGTTCCAGGCACAGAATCTTTTCCATTTGTCAGCATAAGATTTTCTAGTGCTAGGTCTTCTAGCCTCCAAAATGACATCCATGACTGGTTTGCTGAGGGATGCCAAGGGTGAAATTAGTTGATTAACCACGCTGCAAGATTCAAAGTTTGGAACCGAGTGTGCAGAATTTTGCAGTTCTGCTGAGACAGTAGGTAAGGTGTCTGAGGCAGGTGCCACGGAGGAGGGAGTGACACATTGCGCAGGAGTGGGTACCAGTGCTGGTGAGACCAGTCTGGAGCAATCAGAATCATTTTTTGGTTTGTACTGTTTGACTTTTAGTAGAACTTTGAAGAGCAGAGGCAGAGGGGGAAAAGCATAGGCTGATAGGGCATCCACTTTCCATGCTTTTTTGTGATGAATTCTTGTGCAGAATTTGTCCAATTGAAAGTTCTGGGGTGAGGCAGAAAGATCTATGTCTGGGTTCCCCCATTTGCGTGTCAACATGTTGAAAACTTGTGGTTGCAGTTTCCATTCGTGTGGGTCCATTAGATTTCTGCTTAGTTCGTCTGCCAGAGTATTTCCTGGCAGGAATTGAACTTGTAGTTGTATCTGATAGGTCAAGGCCGTGTCCCACAACACCATGGCTAGTCTGCAAAGGGGGTAGGAATGTGTACCCCCTGCTTGTTTATGTACCACATAACTGTGGTGTTGGCCGTCTATCAGTAGCTGTCCTGGATGAAGGTAGTCCTTGAAGGCTGTCGGAGCATTCTCTACAGCTAGCATCTCTTTCTGATTGATATGTAGGTGCATTTGATTTGGGCTCCATTTGCCCTGAATGCACTTCCCTGCCAGATGAGCCCCCCAAGCATAGTCTGATGCGTTTGTTGTTAGGGTTTGGACGGTAGGGGATAGAGTGAATGGCAGTCCCTTGTTTTGGTGGCAGGCTTCTGCCCACCATAGGAACTCTAGTTGCAGGCAAGGTATAACAGGAATCACTGTTTCCAGGCCATGACAATGTTGACTCCACAAACTTTTTAAGTACCACTGAAGTTTCCTCATATGCAGTCTTGCATACGGAATTAGAAGAATGCAGGAGGCCATGTACCCCAAGGCCTGCAGAATTTGTCTTGCAGATAGCAGGGTTTTTGTGGCCACCTGTTTGAAGTAAGTCATCAATTGAATTTACTTTTCTGGCATAAGGTAAGCCATCTGGGCAGTTGTATTCAAGCTTGCACCCAGGAATGTAATTTTTTGAGAGGGTACCAGGTGTGATTTACTTTCATTTATGGTGTACCCTAGACAAATTAGAACCCTTTTTACAAACGCTAGATGCTTTAGAAGAATGTCCTTGTTTTCTGCCTGAATTAGACAATCGTCCAGGTATGGATATATTTGAATATTTCTTTGCCTGCAAAATGCAATTACTGGTGCCAGGCACTTTGTGAAGACCCTGGGCCCAGTAGATAAGCCAAAGGGCAGTGCAGAGAACTGGTAATGCAAGTAACCTTCTTTGAAGCGGAGGTATCTTCTGCAAGATTCCCTGATTGGGATATGCAGGTAAGCCTCTTAAGTCTAGAGTTACCAACCAGGCATCTTTGCCTAGCATAGGTAGTAACTGTTGAAGAGTCACCATCTTGAATTTTGGTATGTCCAGAAATGTGTTCAGAGTGGGTAAGTCCAGAATTGGACGCTATGATTTGTCTTTTCTGAGTACCAGAAAAAGTCTGGAATAGAAACCTTGTCCCTTTTCCTCTTCTGGTACTGGTTGAATAGCCACCATGTTCATGAGGGACAGAACTTGTTTCTGGGCCTCTGCCCACTGATTTGGGGCAGATCTGCCCATCCGTTTGGGATTGGCAATGTGTGGAAGTGAAATCTGTATCCCTGGGATACTATATTTAAAACCCATTTGTCCTGGGTAATAAGTTGCCAGTTTCTTACATGAAGTGCTAGTTTTCCCCCCAAAGGGGCGGCTAAGAGGTAAGTGCTTGGTGATCGTAGAGGGAAGTCATTGAGACTGTTTACCATAGGAAGGTGCTTTGCTGCTTCTAGATTTGGAGGTGGAGGCACCCCATTGTTTTGTTCTAAAAGTTCCTTGTGACTGAAACCTGTAGCCTTTGGAATGTCTTGATTTGACTTGAGCGGCTCTCGAGGGGACTGGAAAGGACCAGTTCTTAGTAGGCCAGTGCCTACTAATTATTGGAGATTGCACTTGTAAGAAATCTTTCACAGTTTGCATAGATTTAGCTTTATCTTCCATCTTTTTTAACACTTCTTCAGCCTTATTACCAAAGAGACGGTCCTGTTGTAAGGGAGTATCCAACAATTTTGCTTTAACATGGTCAGGCAGAGTTTGCTCTTTCAACTAAGCGTGCCTTCTTAGTACAGATCCAGTTACAGAAGCCCTGCAAGAGGCCTCCAAAGAATCAAAACCACATTGCAAAGTATGTTTTCCAACTTGTTCAGCAGAATGCATTAAATCCTGTAAATCTTTATTTTAAGCACAGTCAGGAATCAACATCATTTTCTGTTTAAGCACTCCAATAATATGCTGCTGATACTTTAACATATGAAACTGGCAGTTTAAGGCCCTAATGGCCAAGGTTGCAGAAGTGTATACCTTCTTACCCCATCTATCCAGCGCCCTGGAATCTCTATCAGAGGGGGTAGGATTTTTGGCAGTAGTAGCCTTAATGCCCTTGGGTCCCTGTGAAATGATCTCAGGATCCGCAGTAGGATTATTAAAAAGGAACTTGAGAGTCAGGAGCCCTGTAATATCTGTCAGGTTTTCTGGGAGCAGGAGGTCAAGAATCAGGGCCAAGCTAGATTCCGAAAGGGCATCAACAATGTCTAGTACAGGAGGTATAGCTAAAGGCCTGTGTTGGGGCAGGAGTAAGAAATCCCTAAGCATCTTTTTAGAATCAGAGTAATCCTGGCTTTCCAAGCAAAAATGCTCCCCAAGAGTATGCAAGGTTTCACCAAAAGAGAAATCCTCTGGAGGGGAAGCAGAGGGAATAGAGTCCTTTGCATCAGAATCCTCACAGGTAGATAAGGGTAAATCCTGGTCAAAGGAAACATAAATTTCAGAATCCTGATCAGATGAATTATAAGCAAATTCAGTCCTAGGTCTCTTAGAGGGGGAAGGTTGGCTTCCCCTGATTAAAGTAATAAGGTCTTCAGCCATTCTTATTTGTTTTTTAGGCAAAGAGGCCTGACCATGCAGTCTGGGTGTTGGTTTTCTAGGCATGGTTCGAGTTTTAGGCCTTGAAGAAGAAGATGGCATTGGTTTAATATGCAAGTCAGTAGGCCTGAATACATCCTCAGAAGCCGGTGCCTGCACAGTGGCTCCAGACCCATCCAAGGTAGAGACATTCGCAGGTTCCACAGTTGAAGCATCTCCCAGCATACCGGACTCCAAATGGGTCTCAGTAGTGGCCTGCGAATCTGAAGTAGCAGGTATCAGGGGCTGCGAAAGCACCTCACTGAGTACCGGCGAGCTGGTGACTAGCTTAGAAGTGTCGGCAGCTTTGGACCTAGGCAGCCTGTCTCTGCCTTTATCCTTGTGTTTTTTCTGAATGTCGGTAGTTGGGTGGCTTACCGAAGGCATATCTGGATAATTGAACTGAGTACCAAAATATTTAGAAGCGTAAATATACCGAAGCCAAATAGTTCTTTGTTTAAATAAGGCACAAAACCGAAAGCGAGGTATGTCGTGGTCAGGGTCTAGGCAAGGAATACAGTACAAATGAAAATCTTTATGAGGTATTTGCTTGCCACAAGAAATACAATTATTGACTTTTACTGACATCGGTTTAGAGCAAGAAAAAGTTTCCCCAATGGGGTACTTAGCTTTAGTTGAAGACTTCGGTTCTGAAACTTGAAAATGAAAATTTCAGGAGTTTGATGGCCAGCACTTGCGAACTGCTTCTGCTTCGGGCACCGCACGCAAAAGAAAGACTGATGTAATGGGGTCGGCTGCATGCTTTATACCCCTGACTACCTGATGTCATGGAAGATGACACAGCAACCGACGCAGGAACCAAGACTTTGACAATCAGGCCGACTGAGGGCTAATGCAAGCAGATAACCCAAATGTGATGACTACAACAGTGGAACACTAAGAACATTGAAACTCTTTCTGTTGGCAATCTTGCCATCATAGAGACTGTGTCTAGGTGTGCTCCTATATAGACAATATGCTGCTAAGCCAACAAAGCAGATTCTTCTGAATTTATAGTAATCCCTAAGTTGGAACAGAGCTGTAAGGTGCTGTCCCCTTGCTTGTTGAAGGAAATGCTTGGTGGTGGCAGTTAGGAGCCAGTTGTCTAAATATGGAAACTCTTGGAATCCTAGACACCTCAAGTGAGCCGTAACCACTGCCATGCATTTAGTGAACACTCTTTAGGCTGCAGTGAGGCCAAAGGGCAGGGGTCGGAAATGGTAATGACTGGCTCCCAGCTGGAAGCTGTCCATTTTTATGTCGTAGTACACATCCTGGCGGTCCATAGAGCACATCCAATTGTCTTTTCCTAAAAAGGAAAGAATCGACTGCAGTGTCACCATCTGGAACTTGGCCTTTTTTATAGATTTGTTTAATTTTCCGAGATCCAAGATGGGTCTCCAGTCCACTGTTCTTTTTCGCACTAAAGAATCTTGAGTAAGTTCCAGATCCTATTTGATCTGTGGGGGATGACTTTTGTCTAGCAACTTTTGAATCTCTACGATTGCTTGATCCCTCTGACTGGGTGGAACATCCGGGATGTTTCTCGTGATTGGGACGGGAATGGAAAAGGGTATGGAGTCTCTGGATATTATGCTTTGTACCCATCTGCCTCTTATTTCTCACCAGGCTTCTGGGTACAAGGATAAACAACCCACAACTGCCTCCAGAGGTGGGCAGGCGGGCCTCCCTTCAGGAGCGCTGGAAGGGCCTACCACGAAAAGAATCACAGTCACCCTGGTTCTGCAGACCCCCTCTGCTGCGAGGGCGATGTCTACCATTACCTCCCCCTCTGCCCCTGGGGAAAAGTTCACTTCATGCGTCTTGAAAAACTCCCTGGGATTTTTTGAACCACATCTTTCTCCTTTTTGGACCCTTAGGATACAGTCTCGAAGGTACAGAAACATGTACTCCAATGGCAGAGAGAGTTTTACCTCCCTGCTTCCATCTGGTGAGTGTATCTTTGACTTTCAGTCCAAAGAGTGAGGAAACATCAAAAGGGGCACTGACAAAGGTAGACTTAAAGGGTGCTGCAAAGTTACACAAGCGCATCTAAGAGTGTCATCTTAGGGAAACTCCCAAACCCGCTGCTCAACTCACTCCGCCTGCTGGAAATGAGATGAGTCTCATGGAGAAGTTCAATATGGAGGTTAAGGTGAATAGCTGAGAGGTCACTTTATCTGAGGTCCCTGCAGCTAATGAACCTTGAAGAGCATCTCCTAGCTCCTTCAGATCATCTCGCTGTAGCCTTGTGAAGTGCGCCAAGTAATTCAGCGATCTGAGAGTAAAATTCGCTGAAGAAAAAATGTGATTCCCATATCTGTCCATCATATAAGACTATTTGTTCGGTGGATGGACAGATGAGGATGTTTCGGCAAGTTCCTTCTTGGTGGCTGCTGCCACCATCATAGCATCCACAGGACTCCAGTAGCCTTAGAAAAAAATCGTTTGTCATCTGGAGCTGTAATAAATTTGTTAGGCCTCCAAGGGACTGGTTCCACTGTGTCTGGAGACTCCCACGCCTTTCGACTAACTAGTTCCATGAGTTTGTTGAAAGGTGGAGATACCCAGGAGGTTGAAGGGTGAGATCCGAAGGCCTTCAGGTACACTGACTCCTCCTCAGAAGGGTTGATGGACTTCCAGCTGCCTCTCTGTTTAAGGACCTCTAGGATATCTGCAAAGGAGATATCCTCTGAGAGCAACCATGGGGACCCTTCTGATTCTTCAAGATCAGTGTCCCAATATGAAAGACTCATCTGGGGAGTCAATATGCTTCCTCTTGCAGTCTCTTCTGGGGGCCCTCTTCAGAAGTGTATTCTGGAGAGGTTTCGGAAGATGGAAGTTCACCCGATGGGGTAGCCTGATGCCTACGATCTCCACTAGTCTGTGGTTGGGGCAGTGCAGAGACAGACGCCCTTAGGGGTAAGAATGTCCAAACCTTTGTGCAGAGCTGTGTGGGAGGACAGCACACTCATCAGCTCAAAAGCCACTCTCTCCTGATCCGAGGACCCCTCCGGCTTCAAGGAGGCAGCGGAGATCCCTGGAACCAAGGGAGCAGGCTTGGAAGTTGACGCAGGTGCTGAGCTCACCCACACCAAGGTACCGAGGGGTAAACTCAGACCCAAGTGTCAGACCAGAGTTCCCTCTCCAGACCCGGTCAGAGAGCTTTGGCCCCTAGACACCCCAGATGGCACAGAGGATGTCGGAGCAGATGACTGTTCCGAAATCCCTGCAGTGGGTCTCGGCACCGATGGTTCTATCACGATCGGTTCCAGACATTCCTGCTCTGATGTTCCAGGTTGGCTCAGAGGAGGAATCGAAGTGGATGAAAAAATCTTCACTGGCTCCGGATCTGAGTGGGATGAAACCAACAGAATTTTGGCCAGCGCTGGCAACTCCAGTAGCCTTCGCACCACCCAATCCACATCATCGGCCGATAAGGTTCTGGAGGACCGAGAGGAAGGGGATGAAGAAGCTCTTTGCAGAATAGGCGATCTCAATGTAGGGGAGACTAGTGTCAATTCAGGAGACCAGCTCTGAAATTGTTTCGCCATAGTTTCCAAAAACTTAGGAGCCGAAGATGAAGACTTGTCAGACCCGTGTTTCTTCGGATTGGAGTGAGTCGATTTAAGAACTTTAACAGGCTCCAAATGGCCTGAGGATGATGATGACGACCTCTTAGCAGATCTGTCAGATTTAGGAGGAGTGAATTTAGATTTGCTGGAGGTTGTCTGACTTTCCAAGGCTTCAGAGAAAAGCACATTTAAAAACCCCCTTACAATCAATTTGTTCTTTCTCTCTAGCAAGACCCTGGAGCTGAATGAGTGACCGATACTACAAGATTCCAGCAGATGCATTGCACCGAGACAGTAGACACAAACATTGTTGTCCATCAGTCAAGGACATCTTTTGAGAACATTTCTGGCATTTCTTAAAACCAGACTGTTTAACTTCTTTCTGTTCCTTAGACATTATTCTAGTAAATACAGTGATTCAACAACACTAATCAAGTCAAAGCTACAAAAAATTTAAAACTCAACGCTCACCAAAAAACTAAACTACAGTACACCAAGAATATGAATATCTTATGCATCTAAACACTAAAAACAGCACACAATAACAAAAGAAAGTATGAAAAGGTACACTTTAGAAAGACACAAAGGGAGGGATACTCTGTTACCCTGCAACTTAAATGGGCTACTGTTCCTCTAACTCAAACGGATACACTTTGTTATATGACCGAGTGAAGGGGTTAGTTCTCTAACTTAAACGGGTGCTGGTCCCTTTAAGGGAAGACTAAGCTCTGGGATATGATGCACAACAGCAGCAGCAGTAGAAAATATAAAGAACAAATTGACAAATGGGATAGGGAGAAAGGCCCGACGAGAAAACGGCGAAAAAAGCAACCAAGCGGTAGATATAATAAAAAGTCAACAATTCACACTATCTGATTAGATTAGTGAAAAACTATCAACTATTATGAAATATAGTGAAAGGATTAACAAGAAATTTGAAAAAAATTTTGAAAAAGCTAAAACTTAGCCACAGCCAAAATGGAGACCTCTGACTTGCTTCATGGCAAACGAGATCCGGGGAAGCACACTATTGCATCATGGGATAGGGTTTCAGCAACGAGCCAAGTGTAAGACTCTGAGCTTTAGAATGAGGCCAAGTTAGAACAGAAGAGCGGTGCTAAACCCAACCAGTAAGAATGAAGGCAAGATAGGACAACATGACATCATGAATATTGACAGAACTGAATCTGTAGGAGACAAAAGCATGATAAACAGCCAGTACCTAGGTTCATAGGAGACTGGGCTATTGGCCCGGAGGCCCTTATAAGCCTAGCCAAAAACTGAAACCATGTTCCCACAAAGTCTAAGGTCTTCGATTTCCTCCGGGTGCTCAGGTTTCCTCCCACGTTACAAAGACATGCATCTGAAGAGGGCCTCCGCTGAAAATTGGCTCATTCCAAGTCGGACTTCCCTGGTTAACAAATGTAAAATAAATAATAAATAAATAAATCAGCACCTGTTTCCCTTGTCCAACAGGGACACAGGTGGGATCCCAGGGATGTATTTTCTGTTTCCCATCCAGTCGTCCAGGTTCCTCTTAAAGATGACTAGAGAGGTACTCTGCTCAACATTGAGGGGGAGTCTATTCCACAGACCTGCGGTAAGAACAGGTATTTACTACACATCACCAACAGAGGCTCAAATATGCTCAAACCTGGTGCACTGAAAACAACTTCAAGTCAAATGCAAAAAATTGCAGTGTGGCAGCATTCGTCAAAAAAAGCTGTTTTCCTTTTCAGACAGACACTCATACAGCAGCTAGGTACTTGTGAGGAAAAAATTCTCTCTCATTTAATCATGTTTCCATCACAGTCAGGAAATCCACTCTGTCAGTTGAATCCACTCGGTCAGTTAATTTTCAAGGTAATATTGTCACAATCTAGACAAGTCATCCTGCCACTATTCTCCTCCCCTAAAAGACCTGCCATTGAATACAATGAACCCTCTTGTATGTAAAAATCCAGGTACACTGTTCAATAAGAAAGATCTCAAAGACATCTTACCAATGAAAATTATAGGCCTTAAATACTTCAATTATCCTTACAGATTAGCACAACTCTGTTTACATTCAGTAGTCTACCGGCTGATCTGCAGTGACCTGTGTATTGCTTTCATGCCATGAAAGATTCAATCCAATTTGCCCTCCAGTTTCATTGCATAACCAGTGGTTCTATACAGGCCTAAATCTACAATAAAAATGAACAAGACTGGGCTGGGAGTTGATATAACGGTTAAGGTGTTTACCTCACAGACACAAGGTACAATGTTTGGTTCTCTCCTTTGAAAGGAAAATTGGCCAGGTTTAAAATGGCCCACGTGGCATTTAGCCTAGTACTTACCTAACACTCAGTTATTCAGAGCTTCCTTATGCCTGGCTTGGACACCTGTGATTGCAAGACTATGACTGCTTCTAAAATCATTTGGACCTACAAAGCTGATATTTGTTTTGCATTTGCTCCGCTTCAGTGATGTTTAACACGGCTCTGCTGCATTTATTTACTTGGTTGAATTCATCACTGTTTTTCAGCTCACACTTGTTAAATAAACTCCATCTGTTTGTTACTGTACTGCTTTTAGGTTGTTTTAATATTCTGATATTTCCAAACCTCGTCTGATACTACAAAAGCTGTTCTGAGTATGCAAAATATTTCTAGGTTTTGCAAAGTTTTTGTGTGTTCTGAATAATTCTCAGGGTTAGTGAACTTATTTCCACGGATTCCTGATATTGTAGGAATTCTTAATTCTCTTGTAAAGCATTTGTCACTGCCCTTGAGCTCAGTTTGTTTTACACTGTGAGGGTTCTTTTGCACTCTGGTGGAAGCAGAGTTCAACCTATCCAAGTTGGGAACAACTGATGAATAGCTTATTGTGTTTTTATCCGATTGGTCAGAGGGTTTAACTTTCTAAGTCTTTAATCCTGTTGCCTGCTCGTGTAAAAGAAAGACATTTGTGTGTGATTGTGCTTATTTATTCAGAGCTTCCTTGTGACTGGCTTGAACACCTGTAAGACTTTGTTTCTAAAATCCCATGGACCTACAAAGCTGATACAAGTATATTTTTTTGCACTTGCTCTGTTTCAATGATATTTAACACTTTTGCGCTGCATTTATTCATTTGGTTGAATTCATGACTGTTTCAGCCTGCACTTGTCTTTCATCCTGTTCGTATAAAAGTCTCACGTTTGCGCATTACACAAACACGGTTCCCCATGCTTGCATACAAGCAAATCTCTCCAGTTTCAAATCCTGTATAGGAAACACTCTCCATAGTCTCACACTTTTCACAGCTCTTTATAGCACCGGCTAGATCCAGATCTGCTGAGTGTGTTCTTAGACCAGCCATCTTACAATAAGAGGGCTTCCCTGCACCCTTGTTGCAGAAGTGTGTAGCTCAGGACACATCTGAGTTGGGGACTGCTGGAGAAACGCTCAGTTTGGGGCTTTCCCATTGGTAGTCATGTTAAAACTGTTTAAATCTGCCTATACATAAGCCTTGCATTTGTGAGGGTTTGCACTCAGTTTACCAGAACTGTTCAAGTTTGGCAACTTTAGCCAGAGGTCTGGACTGCATCTGTATAGAAATCCAAGGCATCCACTGAAAAAAGTGAAATGTAAGTATATTTAAGTCAGCACAGCACTTTATCGGCATTTAATTGATTTACTGCTTCATTTTTGCTGTTTCTGACTACTTTTTACTCTGCACTTTGAAATTGTGTTTCATTGTCTTACATAACATAACCTACATTCAAGACCTGTTGAATCTAGACTGGTATCACTGTGCTCTTAGATAAGCTGTACTACATTAAGAGGGCCTTCTTGGACCCTTGTGGCAGAAGAACGTAGCTCAGGACCCATCTGAGTTGGGGATTGCTGGAGAAAGGCACAGTTTGCGGCTCTCCCATTGACAGTTGTGTTAAAACTGTTTAAATTTGCCTGTATATAAGCTTTGCATTTGCTCAGGTTTGCACTCAGTTTACCAGAGCTGCTCAATGTTTGGGAACTTTAGCCAGAGGTCTGGAGTGCATCTGCACTGAAATCAAAGGCATCCACTGAAACAAAACTGAAAGATAAGTATATTTTAAGCCAGCACTGCATTTTAACTGTACTTAACTGAGTTACTGCTTCATTTTTGCTGTTTGGGAACAAGTCCAGCAAGCCCACTTCCTTCCCATATACTACATTCAGAAAAATCCTGCCACAATGGACGGGCGGTTTCCCATCAATTCTCCTGCCAGCTTGATTGATAGGGGGGAATCTTGAAGCAATGTAGCAATTCCTTCATGTATACTGACAACCATTTACTCCTAAAGCAAACTAACACCTTATGTGAGAGATGCAAATACACTGTGGAACTGGAGTCAATTCTCTCGCATAAAAACAAACTAGACATCAAACAGGTTGCCAGCAAACACACCACCTCTCACGCAAACCTCACCTTTCACACAAAATAAGGTCTTGACAAACAAACCCACATACATGGAAGCACTCAGTAAAACCTACCAAACGAAGAGAGATCCCCCCAAACACACACCACCCACACTCACCATTAACCATAAAGAAACCACCACACACACACACACACACACACACACACACACACACACACACACACACACACACACACACACGTGTCTCAACAAATAAACCTCTAAGGCAAAACACATCAAATGTTTTGGTCACAGGTGACTCCATAATGAGACACACAGATGTCCCCCTCACCAGAATGGACAAGAAGGTCACTGTCCGCTGCCTATCAGGTGCCAGGATCCAACAAATCACACATGCACTCAAGTCACTCAACAAATACAGTTATGACTCTGTCATAGCCCTTGTTGGAATGAATGACTTGAAACGGTCCTCTCTGGACTACATGGAGAGACATGACAGAAGTCTCTGGATTATGTGTCCCAGGTATGTCCCTAGCCCTAAGCAGTATCTTACCCTCACCCACGATGATGCCACAATATAAACAAAAAATGACGGACTTCAACAACTGGCTCAGCTTCTAACGTCAGTCCAGGAGGGATCCAGTATCTGTCAGCCTGGGAGGATATTGTAGACAGACCTCGCTACTTTACTAGAAATGGTCTGCTCCTGCTCCCCCCCCCAGGCTTTCAGATACTGGCAAAGGTCCTTGCCTCCCCCACAGTACCTTTTTAGGCAATGTCAAAACAACAAATTTTCCAATATAACAAAATCTAATCAAGACAAACTCTGGGTCGTGCTGCTTAACTTTAGGAGTTTAAACATGAAACCACACTCCCTGGAAGCACACCTCACCTTGGAGGATGTGGACACCTGTACAGTCACTGACAGCACCCAAGCCATGCAAGGCTACAATGCCTTCCACATGTACAGACCTCAAAATGAGCATGAAAGAACCAAAAGTGGAGGTGTATCCATCGTCATTAAAACCAAATACATGTCGAGACTGGCCAAACAGCATGACTCTTAAGAAATATTCCATTCCATGTTCAATTAACTACTGGGAAAATGCCATAACACATCATTGCCAGCTATAGATCCCCCACCATGAACCAGGATAAGAACACCGCCTACTTCGATTTACTGGAATCACTTGACAAAGAGCCCAACACCTCAGTCATGGGAAATTTCAACTATCCTTCTATACACTGGGGGACATACACGAGCAAAAACATATTCGCCTAGAGGTTCTAAGACTTTGCTAGCACAAATGCTCTGGAACAGATAACCTGCACCCTCACTAAGGGCTCTAATGTTCTGGACATACTAATCACCAACATGGGGGTTACTGTACTTCATGCATGAGGCATTCCCCTGGTTAGGTCAAACCACAATCAATCTTTGTTTGAATTAACTACAGGAAATGACACCCTCACAAGAACAAAAATTATTAAAAAACTTCACAAAGCTAACTACTGCCTACTAAGCGATGGTATAAAAAACTTCATACCACCTGCAATCACAGACGTCAATGATCTCTATGCAGAAGTGTAAGTAAATGCCGTGCACAAACACTTAAGCGACTGCATAAACTCTACTGCACCTGACCAGATCAAAACCAGGTCTTACTATAAAAACAAGCCATCGTGGTGGACTTCAAGTATAAATGGATTATATAAAAATAAGTTATGTACTCACCATAACGTTCCATCTGAGTAGTTATACTTCATTTTTCTGCAATCTGTGGGTATTTGGATCCATATCGGATCTGAGCCGGCAACTTTACAAGCATCTGCTCCGAGCTCTAAGCTCCTCCCCCTTACCCATAACTCATCATCATCTCCTGCCTTCCCTCAGATAAAGTTTGCCGCAACTCAAACCAATCAGCAAGTCAACTTCGAATAAACCACACATGACTATCACATGAGAAGGTTAGGGGAACGGTTGCAGAAAAATGAAGTATAACTACTCAGATGGAACATTATGGTGAATACACAACTTCTTTATCTGAAGTAACCTTCATTTTATCTGCAACCTGTGGGACAGAGTCCCCAGCTACTCAAACTCCTGGGAGGCCCTCATGGAATAATATTCCTGAGCACCGCAGAGCCAAAAGATGCTCTCCCTCTGGAGATCAAATCCAACTTATAATGAGAAATGAAGGTATGTGACTTTGCCCAGGGTGCTGCCGCACAAATGTCATCCAATGAGACCCTAGATCAAAAAGCAGCAGATGTCACCATAGATCTGGTAGAATGAGCTTTAACAGGACCAGGTGGAGACAAACCTTTGTCCTTGTAAATTTGCAAAATACATAGTATAATCCATTTAGCTAAGGAAACCCTGGAGATGGCTTTACCCAAAAAGGGCTTAGAAAAAGACACAAATAACTGGTCAGACTTGCGGAAGGGCTTTGTTCTGTGTAAATAAAAACAAAGTTGTCTATGAACATCTAAGCAAATGCAGTCTATATTCACCCTTGTTCTGAAAATTTGGGAAGAAAATAGGCAGGTTAACTGATTGATTAATGTTTAATTCGGAAGCCACTTTTGGTAAGAAAGAAGGGTTCATACGTAGAGGAAACCCTGTCCTTATGGAAGATCAAGTAAGTGGGCATGGCAGACTGAAGCTCAGAAACCCTCCTAGCCGACGTAATGGCCACTAGGAAGGCTGTCTTCCGGGATAAGAACTTCAAATCTACTGATGCTACAGGTTCAAAGGTGGGAGCAACTAAGGCCTGCAAAACCAAGGTAAGGTCCCCAAGGAGGAACACTGTTCTTAATTGGAGAACGCAAAAGAAAAGTGCCTTTAAGAAAAGCCTTACACAGTCTAGAAGAGGCCAGGGCATTCCTGTTTTCGCCAACATGGAAATTCGAAATAGCTGCCATTTGCACTTTCACAGTGGAAGAACTAGCCCCTTGCTGAAAAATGCTGGCCAAGAAATCCAACACTGCAGAGACAGGGGCTATAAAAGGATCCAGGTTTCTCTGAGAAGCCCAAATAGAGAATTGTTTCCATTTACTGCGGTAAATCTTCCTAGTGGAAGACTTATGAGCT
This sequence comes from Protopterus annectens, assembly GCF_019279795.1. Taxonomy (NCBI): domain Eukaryota; kingdom Metazoa; phylum Chordata; order Ceratodontiformes; family Protopteridae; genus Protopterus; species Protopterus annectens. The sequence continues at coordinate 213,549,644 of NC_056740.1, forward strand.
GCCAATAGAACAGTTTTCACTGAAGACGAAAGACCGAGTCTCCTGGCAATCAAGGGAACTGGAGCAACCAAGCTGTTACCTTGAGGCTGTCCAGGTTGGGAAGACAGGTGCCTGAAGGATGAGAAATGAGATCCGGGCAGGGATCTAGAATCCAAGGAGGAGCTAGAAAGCACAGTTGTGTACACTTACCATAAATTTAGATGTTCGAGTGTATTCACTGTTGCAGTCATTACATTTGGGTAATCTGCTGGCAGGTTGCCCTCAGTCGGCCTGAGTAACAAAGTCTTGGGTCCTGCGTTGGTTGCTGTCTTTTCTATGACGTCAGGTCGTCAGGGGCATAAAACATGCAGCTGACGCCATTTTAATCAGTTTTTCTTGCCCCAGATGTCAGGTGCCCCCCAAATGGGGAGCAAAAATATACATAAACTGTAAATATATAAATGCACTTATAGAAATATAAAATTTACCTTCAACTAAAAGCAAATACACCACAAAGGCTTTTGAGTATAGTGAAGGAAAGAAAAGGTATAGAATGGGGGATGGATTGTGGGTAACCTGGACTGCAACAGTGAATACACTCTAACATCTACATTTATGGTAAGTGTACACAACTGTACTATGTTCTTCGTGTTTCACTGTTGCAGTCATTACATTTGGGTAGAATCCCAAAGCTAAGGATGGGAGGATGGAACTAAACAGCATTAGGAGCAGCTATAAGGCCCTGCAGGACTGCAGTGGCAAAGCCTGCCCTGGATTTAGAGAAGAGAGGTAAATGATAATGCTTTGTGAAAGAATGAACAGAGCTCCAAGTAGCAGCTTCTAGAATGTCCTTGGTTGGGACCCCTCTGAGAAAAGCTGCTGAAGTAGAGGCAGCCCTGGTGGAATGGGATCTGATCCCCTTGGCATAGGTTTACCATGGGGCAAGTAGCAGAAACAAATGCAGTGGCTTATCCATTTAGAAATAGTCTGCTTTGATACAGCCTCCCCCCACTGATCCTGCAGCAAATGCTACCAGTAGTTGCTCAGACTTTCGTAGAGATTTTGTCCTGTTCAAGTAGAATCTTAGTTGTCTGTGTACATCCAATAAATGCAGAATCCACTCCCTCTTGTTCTGAGGATTTGGGAAAAATGTTGGCAGGTGAATGGTCTGGTTCAGAGCCACGCTGGATACCACCTTAGGCATAAAAGAAGGATTGGTCCTGAGGGCCACCCTGTCTGGATAAAGTATAGTCTCCACTGCCATGAGAGCCTGTAGTTCTGAAACCCTTCTTGCTGAAGTGACTGCCAAAAGAAAAGCTGTCTTCCAAGATAGAAATGTTATATCCACAGTAGCTGCTGGTTCAAAAGGAGGCAGGGTGAGTTTTTCCAGCACAAAATTGAGGTCCCATGCAGGAGTTGGTGTTCTCCTGGGAGGCCTTAAATTTTTGGCCCCTCTGAGATATTGTTTAAGCAGTGGATGAGAAAAGAGGGGAGGCCCTGTGTTGTAATAAGCAGAGATGGCAGAGGCATGGATTTTAATTGAAGAAAAGGATAGGCCCTTGTCAAGCATCTCAGTTAAGTATTGTAAAATCTAAGGAATATTGGGCTTTGCTGTGTCTATTCCTTGTGCTTGGTTCCAAGCACAGAATCTTTTCCATTTATCAGCATAAGATTTTCTAGTACTAGGCCATCTGGCTTTCAAAATGACATCCATCACAGGTTTACTGAGAGATGTGGTTTGAATAATTAGTTGATCAGCCATGCTGCAAGATTCAGAGTTTGGAGCTGAGTATGTAGAATTTGAAAGTTCTGCTGAGACAGAAGATGAGGTGGTTTGAGGCAAGTACCACAGAAGGAGTGACGTATTCCTTAGAAGTGGGTACCAGTGCTGGCGAGGCCAGACCAGAGCAATTAGGATCATTTTTGTTTTTTCCTGTCTGACTTTTAGTAAGACCTTGGAGAGTAGAGGCAGAGGGGGAAAGGCATAGACTGATAGTTTTTTTCCAGCTGAAGGATAGAGCATCCACTTTCCATGCTTTTTTGTGATAAGTTCTTGTGCAGAATTTGTCCAACTGATAGTTTTGGGGAGAGGTAAAGAGATCTATGTCTGGGCTCCCCCATTTCTGTGTTAACATGCTGAAGATTTGTGGATCCAGTTTCCATGTGTGTGGATCCATAAGATTTCTGCTTAGGTAGTCTGCCACAGTTTTTGCTTTCCTGGCAGCAATTGTGCTTGAAGATGTATTTGGTAAGTCAAGGCTGTGTTCCACAAGGCCATGGCTAGTCTGCAAAGGGGGTAGGAATGTGTACCCCCCCTGCTTGTTAATGTACCACATAACTGTGGTGTTGTCCGTCCTTATCAGTAGTTGTCCTGGATGAAGTAAGTCCTTGAAGGCTGTCAGAGCATTCTGAACAGCTATCATTTCTTTCTGGTTGATATGCAGATGCATTTGGTTTGGGCTCCATTTGCCCTGAATGCATCTCCCTGCCAGGTGGGCCCCCCAAGCATAGTCTGACACGTCTGTAGTTAGGGTTTGGGTGGCAGGGGGTAGAGTGAATGACAGTCCCTTGTTTTGGTGACATGTCTCTGCCCACCAAAGAAACTCCTGCTGCAGGCAGGGAATGAGAGGGATCATTGTTTCCAGGCTGTGATAATGTTGACTCCATAAACTTTTTAGGTACCATTGAAGTTTCCTCATATGCAGTCTCACATATGGAATTAGTAGAATGCAGGATGCCATGAATCCCAAAGCCTGCAGAATTTGTCTTGCAGATAACTGGGTTTTTGTTGCCATTTGTTTGAAGTATGTTGTCAGTTGCCTTTGTTTGTCTGGCGTGAGGTAAGCCATCTGGGCAGTTGTATTCAAGCGTGCACCCAGGAATGTAATTATTTGAGAGGGTACCAGTTGTGATTTCTTTTCGTTTATGGTGTACCCTAGGCATGCTAGAAGCCTTTTTACAAATGCCAGATGTTGAAGAAGAGTGTCCTTTGTCTTCTGCTTGAATGAGACAATCGTCCAGATAAGGATAAATGTGGATGTTTCTTAGTCTGCAGAATGCAATTACTGGTGCCAGGCACTTTGTAAAGACCCTGGGCGCAGTAGATAAGCCAAAGGGCAGTGCAGAGAATTGGTAATGCAAAAAGCCTGCTTTGAAGCAGAGGTATCTTCTGCATGATTCCCTTATTGGGATATGCAGGTATGCCTCTTAAGTCTAGAGTTACTAGTCAAGCATTCTTGCCTAGCATAGGCAGTAGCTGTTGTAAAGTCAGCATTTTGAATTTTGGAATGTCCAGGTACGTGTTCAGAATCGATAAGTCCAGTACTGGGCGCCATGAATTGTCTTTTCTGGGTACCAGGAAAAGTCTTGAATAAAATCCTTGTCCTTTTTCCTTTCCTGGTACTGGTTGAATAGCCCCCATATCCATGAGGGACATGACTTGTTTCTGGGCCTCTGCCCACTGGCTTTGTGGCAGAGCCACCCGTTTGTAATGGGCAAAGCATGTAAATGAAATCTGTACCCCTGGGATACTATGTTTAAAACCCACTTGCCCTGGGTAATTAACTGCCAATTTTGAGCATGAAGTGCTAGTTTTCCCCCAAGGGGGCTGCCAAAAGATAAGTGCTTGGAGATGGTACAGGAAAGTCATTGAGACTGCTTACTGCAGGGTTGTCCTTTGTTTCCTCCAGATTTGGAGGTGGAGGCACCCCATTGCTTTGACCTGTAAGAACCCTGTGATTGATATCTGGAGCCTTTTGAGCGCCTGGGTTTGCCCTGAGTGGCTCTGTTGGACACAGGAAAGGGCCAATTTTTAGTAGGCCAGTGTCTACTGAACCTGGGTGGCTGCACTTGCAAGAAATCTTTTACAGTTTGCATAGATTTAGCTTTGTCTTCCATTTTCTTTAAAACCTCTTCTGCCTTATTACCAAACAGAGTATCATGCTGCAAAGGGGCATCCAACAATTTAGCTTTAACATGACCAGGCAGATTTTGCTCCTTGAGCCAGGCATGCCTTCTAATCACAGATCCAGTAACAGCGCCCTACAAGAGGCCTCCATGGACTCAAAACCACATTGCAAAGTATGCTTTTCAATCTGTTCTGCTGAATGCAATAAATCCTGTAACTCTATTTTCCACACAATCAGCAATCAACATAATTTTCTATTTAAGTAAGCCCATAACATGCTGTTGATATTTAAGCATATGAAACTGACAGTTTAAAGCCCTGATTGCCAAGATTGCAGACGTATAAACCTTCTTACCCCATCTATCCAGCGCCTTGGAATCTCAATCAGAAGGGGTAGGATTTTTGGCTGTAGAAGCCTTAACACCCTTGGGACCCTGAGAAATAGTCTCAGGATCAGCAGCAGGATTTTTGAAAAGACATTTGTGGGAGTCAGGACCCTGTAATATCTGTCTGGCTTACTAGGAGCCACAGGCAGGGAATCAGGAGCCATGCTTGATCCCGAGAACACATCAGCAATGTCTAATACAGGAGGTATTGCCAAAGGCCTATGCTGAGGAAGAAGGAGGAAATCCCTAAGCCTCTTTTTTGATTCAGAGAAGTCCTGAGACTCCCAGTGAAAATATACCTTAGAATATGCAAAGTCTCTCCAAAAGAGTAATCCTCAGGAGGAGATGCAGATGGGATGGATTCCTCTGCATCAGAATCCTCATAGGGTGGAATAGAAAATTCCTGATCAGAAGAGGAATCAGAAGAAATGGAAGGCTGATCTGAAGATTCATAATCACTGCCTTGCCTAGGCCTCTTTGCAGGAGGGGGGGGGGGGTTGGGAACCCCTGATCAAGGTAATTAAATCCTCAGCCATTTTAATCATCTGTTTTTTAGGCATAGGGACCTGAGCATGTGGCTCATGCGTTGGTTTTTTAGACACAGAAGTTGTTTTTGACCTTGTTTTTGTTGATGGCGTCGGTTTAATATAAAAATGTTGAGGCCTGAAAACACCCTCAGAAGCCGGTGCCTGCTCAGCAGCTCCGGAGCCATCCAAGGGAGAGACATCCGCGGGTTCAATACTCTTGAGAATCTCACAGCAAACCGGCCTCCGAATGGGTCTCGGTAGAGGCCTGCGACTCAAAAGTAGTGGGTATCAGGGGCTGTGAAAGCGCCTCACTGAGTACTGGCGACTGGCTTAGGAGAAGCTTCGTCGTCAGTTTTGGACCTCAACGGTCTCTTTTTCCTTGCGTTTTTTGTGAACTCCGGTAGTTGCGATGCTAACCGATGACATTTCAGGGTAGTTAAATCTTGAATCAAAATATTTAGAAGCAAAAATATACAGACGCTTAATAGTGCGTTGGTTAAATTTAGCATAAAACCGACAGCAAGGCATGTTGTGATCAGGGCTTAAGCAAGGAATACACTACAAATGAAAATCCTTATGAGGTATTTGCTTCCCACAAGTAATGCAATTAACTTTTACTGACATTGGTAAGGAGCAAGAAAAAGTTTCCCCAACGGGGTACTTAGATTTAGTTTGAAGACTTCGGTTCTGAAACTCGAATATGAAAATTTTAGGAGTCGGACACTTGCAAACTGCTTCGGGCACCGTGTGGCAAGAAAGACGGATTAAAATGGCGTCAGCTGCATGTTTTATACCCCTGATGACCTGACATCATGGAAGAGGAGACAGCAACCGACGCAGGACTCAAGACTTTGTTATTCAGGCCGACTGAGGGCAACCTGCCAGCAGATTACCCAAATGTAATGACTGCAAGAATGAAGCAAGAAGAACATCATGAGACCAAAGGAAGGGGAACCAGACTTGACGAGGCCAGAATGGGGCAATGAGGATCACCTTGCACCCCAATCGGCAAGCTTTCTGAAGAAACTTCGGAATGAGTGGTAACGTAGGATAAGCGTACAGTAACCCGGGAGGCCAGGCATGGACTAGAGCGTCTCGGGGGGGTCCCCTGGTGAGGGAATTAGAGCGAAGAACTAGTTGCACTTTGCGTTGGAAGGAGATGCAAAGAGATCGCAGCAAGGCTGACCCCACGCAAGGAAGATCTCCTCCACTATCGACTGTTTCAGAGACCACTCGTATGGCATTAGAATAGCCAGACACAATATGTCCGCTAAAATGTTGGAGCTTCCCGGGATGTGCGTTGCCATCAGAAACTGACTGGTGGAGATCGCCCACTCTCATACTCTTATGGCCTCGTGACACAGAGGGTAAGATCTGCTTCTTCCCTGTTTGTTGATATACCAGACGACTGACATGTTGTCTGACTGAAATGCAATAGTCCCCGGAGGAAGAACAGTGTGGAAGGCTTGCAACACTAAAAGCACTGCTCTCATCTCCAAAACACTGATGTGCAATCTGGTCTCGATCTGGGACCATGTGCCTTGGACTGTCCTCCCCAGATAATGGCCCCCCCCACCCGAGCTGTTAGGCATCTGTGGTCACTGTGGCTTGGGCTGTGGGTGGAATAAATGGGCATCCCGCTGCAATCTCCAAGGATTGGACCCACCAGAGGAGTGTCACTCTGCAGGCTTTGCTGATTTGAATTGGGTATTCCATGGGGAGATCTAGCCAAGACCACTGTATGGCTAGAGTCCATTTTAGAACACGCATGTGAAGACGAACAGGGGAGGATAGAAATTGCTGCTCTGAGAACGTCGGCTGCCTTCGGTAACCTGGGGCCAAGAATTATTGATACATGAGCCCTCAGACTCTGGACCCTGTCTGGAGTTAGAAAGACTTTCAGTTGAAGGGTGTCCAGCCGTGCCCCAAGTCCAAGATCTATACTGGTTCCAAGAAGGACTTGGAAACATTGATCATAACTCCTAGCAGGTCTGCAAGATGAAGGAAGGAGTCTCTGGCTTGGCAAAGAAGATGCTTGGTGGAAGCAGCGAGGAGCCAATCGTCTAGGTAAGGAAATACCTGAATCCCCTAAAGCCTCAGGTGAGCCGCTACGACTGCCATTACACCTTGGTAAACACCTTGGGGGCTGTAGTGAGACCAAAGGGTAGGGCTTTGAACTGGAAATGACTGGCTCCCAGCCGGAAGCGAAGGAATCTCCTGGAGCTTCTGTGAATCTTGATGTGGTAGTAAGCGTCCTAGAGGTCTATCGAGCACATCCAGTCGCATTCTCGAAGACAAGGTAGAATGGACTACAGGTTAACCATCCGGAATTTCTGTTTTGCGACGGACAGATTTAAGGTTTGACAGGTCCAAAATGGGTCTGAGCTCCCCTGACTTTTTTGGCACTAAAAAAAACCTGGAGGAAATGCCTGACCCGGACTGATCCGGGGGGGGGGGGGGGGGGAACGACGACACCGGTTCGATGGCTCATTTTTGAAGTAGCTTGTAAACCTCAAGCATTGCCATTTTCCTTTGAGCGGTTGGGACATCTGGGAGGCGCTTTGGTTGGATTGGAGGGGCAACAAATGGGATGGTGTAACCTCTGGATATTACTTGAAGCACCCAACGATCTGCAGTTATGGACTCCCACGCCGCTGGGTGCAATGATAATCTTACCCAGACTCCCTCCAGAGTAGGACAGCTGGGCAACCCCTCAGGGCTGCTGTGCGGGCCTGTCTGAGAAGGGCTCCCTAGACCCAAAGTTCTTCGGACCCCTCTGCCTCTGGGATGGCGTCTATCATGTCCCCCTCTGCCTCTAGGGGACGAGTTGTCGTGAGAGTCCCGGGAAAACCGTGATTTCCAGAACCACATCTTTTTTTGCCCTCTCTGATTCCTGGAAAAGGACCTTTGAGGACTGAAGAAGCAGATTCCGATGGCAAAGTCTTCCAGTTGTTTTCACTCTCGACAAGGGTGTCGCATATAGTCTTCCCAAAAAGAGAAGAACCATCAAAGGGAGCATTCGTAAGACGCCTTGAAGGGGTCTGCAAACTGACACAGTCTGAGCCAAGTGTGTCGCCTCATAGCTATGCCGTCCCAGCCACCCTAGCTGCTCCTTCTGTAGCATGGGCAAGGAGGCGCATGGACGTGTTTGATACAGATTTCAGTGTCGACATTTTCGCGGAGAACAGACGCTTGTCCTCCTGCGACAAAGACTCTGGGGGTGACCGCTAATTCTGTGACTAGGTCTCACTGCAGTCGTATAACGTGTGCCAAGTAGTTTGGCGCTCGAATGTAAAACGTCGCTGAATAATATACTCGCTTCCCAAATCGATCCACCGTCCTGGGTGGACAGAGGAACTTTCTTGAGCCAGTTCCCTCCTGGTGGCTGCTGCAACCACCATAGCATCCACATGGGATCCCATATACCATGCCTGTCTGTCCAAGGGTGGAGAAAGAATCTTGTCCAGGCATTTAGGTATCAACTCTATGGTGTCAGGCTCCTTCCATACCCACGTGGTGATAAGATACACTAAGGGATCTGTCTGCAGGGACACCCAGGATGTAGATGGGTCCATGCCAAAAGCCTCCAGGAAAACTGATTCATCTGTAGAAGGTTTGGGGGCTGACCAACCTCCCCTCTGGCAGAGGATCTCCATGATGTCTCCAAAGGAGAAATCCTCGGGAGGTGACCTGGGGGAACCTTCTCCATCTAAATCAGTGTCTTCTGTAAGGAACTCAGGGGAGTCCAGGTGCCTCCCTTTGCACATATGCTAACAAGGACCCTCTACAGTGGGACTCTCTGAAGAGGGCTCATGAGTCGAGGGGTGTAACCGTCTGGGGATCCTCTAGCACGGACTGTCCCTGAGACAAGTTGAAGGGAGTCGTAACTGAATCCGAGGTAGTCTGGGTGGAATCCAAGGAAATAGGCGGGGGTCTCTATCCTTGGGAGAAAACCCTCTCCACCACTTCGAACACTGATGGAGAGCGCACCTCCTTAGCACCCACCAAGGAGGAAGCTCTCTCCCGGTCCGCCGTGAGGATCGGGGCCGAGGCTAAGGTTGGCGGAGCGCCAAAGGAATGCCTCGGATCCAACAAAGTTGAAGCGGAAGACACCTCCATCCCCCTCAGGTCCGACTCTCCATCCTCGGCCCCAAGAGCTGCTCGGATCCGAACTGGTCAGATCAGAGGAACCCAAGGTAATCGCCGGAGTCGAGGTTGGAGGAACCATCGACGCCGAATCCCCAGCTCTGAAGATCCTCGGATCCATAAACCCCAAAACCGCAGGACGGATCGGGGAAGGAGAAATTGGATGAAAGAATGGCATGGAGGTCCACCCTCCAGAGGGAGATGGGTCTGGCAAGACTGCCATCTGGATTTGGGTCCGAATAAATCTCATCATCTTGTCCATATCCATTTCAGAGAGACTGAGTCGAGCACGAGGAAGTGACCGACTCTGATCTGGTTGGTCATTGGGAGGATCTGGAAGAAGGCCTCAGCTCTGAAGGCTGTCGGCTCCGGAGAGAATCTGAGGGAGTGGAGTCGAGGAGAGACAGGTCTCGATACCTTGGAAGGCGGGCTAGGCAAGGACTCCCGATCTCTGACAATTTACGGGGCCTATCCCCCTTCTCTCTCTCTCTCCCTCTGTATCCTTACATCTTTTGTCTCTCCCTTTCACATCCCCTTCAGCAGGTCTAGCGGGAGGGTGAGTCCCAGCCTGAGGGGGGGGGGGGGGTTGGATGGGAGTTGTAGAAGCCGAGGCTGAAGTGTCCAAAGTGGAAGCTGGGTGTAGGCCTTTTGCCACCAGTTTGGCCTTTCTATCTTTCGGGGCCCTCGGATTAAATCCAGCACACAGTGCACTGGGCGGATAAATAGGCTACGCCCAGGCATACAACACACAGTGTGACCATCTGCTGGTGAAAGCTTTTGGCCACACACTACATTTTTTGAAAGTAGGTTTCGGCTGTTCAAACATTCTAACACAAAAGCAGCCATACCTAACAAACCCCAACACACTATTGACCACACACACACTATAGGGAAGGGCCTACACAATAACTACCTCACAAAACTAAAAACTTTTTTTTTAACCGACAAACAAGCGTTTAGGGGGAGGAAGGGGAACTAACTGAGAAAACTCTTTCTACACACAAAAATATACCAAAAAGCACTTACAATAACCCTAAGGTTCAGTGCTATGGAGACCACGATGCTGATGCACGAAGCGGCAAACGAGATCTGAGGGAAGGCAGGAGATGGTGGGTTATAGGTAAGGGGTAGGAGCTTAGAGCTTGCTGCAGATGCTTGTAAAGTTGCCGGCTTGGATCCGATATGGATGTGAATACCCAAAGGTTGCAGATAAAATGAAGTTAACTACTTCAGATCAAGAGGAAGACACTGTTGTCCAAAAGCAAGAATGATATCACTCCGTAGAGGAAGAGTTCCCTCCTAAGCCTAAACAAGAAAATCAGAAATTTTGTAGAGTCTTCTAAAGGAAATTACGAAACCAAAATCACATCCATAGCCAAGGATAATCATAAGGCATTCATTAAGTCCTAAGTCTAAAAGGGAATGCCCAGCTATGTGCCAAACTGGTTACACACTGGATCACTCATACCACAATGGAAGATATCGCCAACCTGCAAGCTGAAAGGTTCAATGCAAACTTCAACCTATCTCTAGAGAACAGGTCATCTCTGTGCTTGCCAAGGCCAAAAGCATGGCCTCAGTGGCACCAGATAGTATTCTCAGGTTGCTTACTAAACTAGCAGACCCACTAGGCATTCCCTTTAATCATAGCTTGAGAGCTGGCTATGTTCCTGCAGAATGGAAAGGGGGGCCATCAACTGACCCTGGGAACTACAGACCCATAAAGTCTAACCTGCCTCATCTTCAAGGCCATGGAAAGAATTATTATGGACCTCATCAACAAGAACATAGACTACATCCAAACACTGGACTGCCTCATCTGCAAGGCTATGGAAAGAATTATCATGGACTTCAATAAGAACATAGACGACACCCAAACACTGGACCCAACCCAGTTTTACTTCGTTAAGGGTAGATCATGCTTATTAAACCCGGTAGACTTCTTTGAGAATGTCACCACAGCCATGGATGAAGATAAGACCGTGCACACACCTATGTCAACTTGCATAGGCTCTTGACATAATTCTCCCCTCTGGCATCAATGAGAAACTCTACCAGACAAGGATTAACCATTACATTTCTAGATGGGTAGCCACTTGGCTCACCGACAGAACACACTATTAAAACTGGTAACTCCACCTTCACCAGTAAATCCATCATCAGTGGAGTAACACAGGGGTACGTGCTGGGCCCCTTACTGTTTGGCATCTATTTCTCAGATGTCCAAGCCAATGTAAACAGCCTTTGGCTCACCAAGTTCGCTGATGATTACAAACTGGGAATAACAGAGTCCCCTAACAATGAAAACATATTACAAGAAGGGCTAAGACAAACAAATGATTTGTGCCAAATCCATGGTCTAAAACTAAATGCAAAAAATGCATCATTATTCCCTTTGGCAAAAAAGAATTCCTACAAATTACAATATTGAGAGCACCCCCCCCCCCCCCGACCTCCAACTCACTGGTGCCAGACTTGGGAACACAGGTTGACAGCAATCTGAACTTTGACAGCCAAGTTTCCAAAGTGACAAGGAAAGCCTTCTACATAATGTATCTCATAAGCAAGGGCATAGCATCCAGGTCAAGGGATGCTACAACTCCAGTGTACTCTACCCTCATCAGACCACTAATTGAGTAAAATGCACCCTTTTGCATGTACCTCACCAGACACCTGTAGCAGCTGGAGAGACCTCAGAAGTTTCTTACCAAGAAAATACAGGACTCCAAACCATGACCTACATGGACAGGCTGAAAGCCCTGTCACTTTACTCTGCATCTTATAGGCTGCTGAGAGGTGACTTGTGCCTGTCCTATAAGGAAATCGCCAATCCTGCCCTCATGGATATGCTGCACACCCGCAAGGCAAATGTCTTAAGAGTCACTCGCTCTAGCGATCTCAACCTAGCTTGTGACCTCAATAGATCATGCTTGAGACACATGTCTCCCAGAGACTGCCGCTTCTCTGGAACAGACTCCCTATTCATATAAAACAGTGCTCCTCACTGACTCTATTCAAATTCAACCTAGATAACTGGATGGAAGAACGCAAATTCACCCATGTCCCTTAAGGGCAGGAGTAGCTGGTGTTGATCACAGACCCACTCTGTTGATAAATTCTTTTGGCAAACTACCCAAAATAGAACAAATGGGGATGTCTGGGATTAACATGGTTAGGCTTGTAAAGGCTCTATGGCCACTAGCCTAGTAATCTCCAATGAACTTATGACTCTCTAGAGAAATGAGTTTCTAACTCAATATATTCAAAGCCTATGGAATAAGTTACCACTAAGGATAACCTTAAAGACTGGATAGGAAGTCACAAATTTACACCAGGATTTTCATGTAGAGCTATGCTTGATTTGGGGAAAATAACACACAAGTGTTTGCAAAGGCAGGCACAAACTTACATGAGTCTCCTAAAAGGTATACATGGCTAGGCATTTTTATGGTCCACAGGATCACTAGCCTAGTACTGTTCCTATGTTTGTGTACAAATATAAATCCTACTTATACTTAAACCCCTTTGTGTAATGAAAAACTCTGGTATGTAACTTAGAGATTTTCTCCCAGGGCCCGCACCTTAAAATGGGAGTTTTATGCAAAAACACAAGGGACAAAAATAAATAAAATAAATTAAATGGTGCTGAGCAGGAGACTTTACTATCCAAATGACTTTTACATTGTAATTTTACTCTTATGGTAAACACCTTGCCTAACTGTACTAACTTTGGACAAGTTAATAGGGGGAGAAATATATAACTAAAGGATGATCCCCAAGCAGTATCCATCTAAACAGGAGGCTTACTTGAAACATTATTATATGCAGGACAGTTATGTCATAACCTGTCCTTCCTGACCAGATAGGCAATTTTTAATGTTTTATAAAGTTATGGTTAGTTAAGTCCTAACACGTCACCAAGTTATTTTAGCAGAGGTATTTCTACAATGTGTACCAAAAGAGGCAACACATTATTAATTACAATAGGTCTTTACTTCTATATTTACCATAGTGAAAAGCTAGACTTTGGAATAAACTCATAAGATTTGTTTAGCCAGGAGGAAATCCTATCCACATTTCAGAAGAAGAAAACAACTTCAGCTTACGTTTCCTCAAGTAATATTACAACTATGAATATTCAAAAATCTGAAACAGATTTATCTTTGTTCTAATACATAGAGAAGAATACTGTAGGATAACCGAAATGGTTCATGGAAAGAAAAATTATGTTGACACTAAAAAGCATCATCTTCAATGAAAAGAAACCAATTTACACAGAGATCTAATCTGGTCATCATGTAACGTTTAATTTACCAGAGAGAGACATTTATTATTTGACTGGAAAAATCTGAAACAGTGGACTAAAATAGGAGCAAATCATCCTAACAATACTGAAGTTCTGTGAAGAAAAATCTAAGACTGAAGAGAAAATTCCTGTCAGAAAAAGAATACCAAAACAAACTTCATGAGGAGAAATCCATCCACTGAATGAAGAAAGACTTCCAGCAAAAGCTGTCTCCTACACAAGAACTTGCAATGAAACCTGAAAAGTTTCAAAACAAAATGGACTTTCAACAAGACATATGTTAAAACAAGCAAATGCTCAAATCTGTGATGGAGAAAACAGTTAGGTAAGTTGCACTTATAACAACAGTAGATGTCTAAATTTCTCACTGCTGCAGCATCCTTTTGATAATATAGGCTGTATACTGCCTAGGATACAACCAGCTAGATTTGCAAAGTTCTGGCTCCTGCGTTCCTCTTTCA